>NC_134402.1:199214583-199514583 GCF_038048845.1 Mixophyes fleayi
CAGAGATTGAGGATGAGGACGACATCTTTCCTCAGTAGAGCCTGTTTAGTTTGTACAGGGAGAGATGAATTGTTTTTTTGGTGTGGGGGCCCAAACAAACCAATCATTTCAGCCACAGTTGTTTGGTAGGCCCTGTCGCTGAAATGATTGGTTTGTTAAAGTGTGCATGTCCTATTTCAACAACATAAGGACAATTCCATCTTGTAACTCTTTTTTTGGCATTATGTGACCATTCAACAGTCGTTTGCCATGTTCAAAAAGTAAAACAAAATGTCAACAAATTCAAAAAATTAAACCAAAAGTAAAATGCCCTGTCATAATTTAAAACAAGAGGTATTGACGTGCTAGAACTACTGTAGTGTTTATATGTTATAAACACTACACTTGGAAGTTGGAGGAGGTATTGTGGCCCCGGTACCAAATTTAGTACCGGGGCCACTCCACTATGCAGTCCAGATAGAGGTGTATCAGATATTTAACAACGTTGACTGTTGCTGCAAAATTTTTAAATAATATTGTGGGGAACACTACACTATGCAGTCCATAAACTTTTGTTTTGGAATTCAGACCCGTGGAGGGTTTTTTAATTATATTGTAGGGACCACTCCTCTCCGCAGTCCAGGTACAATTTTTGATGTAATTAACACCAGTTGATGGTTTTCTTATTACATTGTGGTTACCACTCCTCTACGCAGTCCAGGTACAATTTTTGGTGTAATTAAGACCAGTTGATGGTTTTCTTATTATATTGTGGTGACCACTCCTCTACGCAGTCCAGGTACATTTTTTGGTGGGATTCAGACCATTTGAGGGTTTTTAAATTATATTGTGGTGACCACTCCTCTACGCAGTCCAGACACAATTTTTGGTGTAATTAACACCAGTTGATGGTTTTCTTATTATATTGTGGTGACCACTCCTCTACGCAGTCCAGGTACAATTTTTGGTGTAATTAAGACCAGTTGATGGTTTTCTTATTATATTGTGGTGACCACTCCTCCACGCAGTCCAGGTACAATTTTTGGTGGGATTCAGACCATTTGAGGGTTTTTAAATTATATTGTGGTGACCACTCCTCTACGCAGTCCAGACACAATTTTTGGTGTAATTAACACCAGTTGATGGTTTTCTTATTATATTGTGGTGACCACTCCTCTACGCAGTCCAGGTACAATTTTTGGTGTGATTAAGACCAGTTGATGGTTTTCTTATTATATTGTGGTGACCACTCCTCTACGCAGTCCAGGTACAATTTTTGGTGGGATTCAGACCATTTGAAGGGTTTTTAAATTATATTGTGGTGACCACTCCTCTACGCAGTCCAGATACAATTTTTGGTGTAATTAAGACCAGTTGATGGTTTTCTTATTATATTGTGGTGACCACTCCTCTACGCAGTCCAGGTACAATTTTTGGTGGGATTCAGACCATTTGAGGGTTTTTAAATTATATTGTGGTGACCACTCCTCTACGCAGTCCAGATACAATTTTTGGTGTAATTAAGACCAGTTGATGGTTTTCTTATTATATTGTGGTGACCACTCCTCTACGCAGTCCAGGTACAATTTTTCGTGTTATTAAGACCAGTTGATGGTTTTCTTATTATATTGTGGGGACCACTCCACTACGCAGTCCAGAAAGATACCTTGTTGCAACGTTTTGGACTAATAACAATATTGTGAGGTGTTCAGAATACACTGTAAGTTCGTGGAAATGATTGTTATTGAATGTTATTGAGGTTAATAATAGCGTAGGAGTGAAAATAAGCCCAAAAACTTGATTTTTGAACTTCTTATGCTTTTTTAAAAAAAAATCAGAATCCAAAACCTTAAATCCGAACCAAAACCTCGCCGGTGCACATCCCTAACATATACACATATACATATATATACACATACATATACATATACATATACACATACATACATATACATATACATACATACACATATATAGTATATATATATATATTCCATAGACAAAAAACCTTACGGTTTAACATGTCCGATTAAGGTTTCTTACACTTATGCATAATTTATAATTTAAAGAAACAATTGAAACTCTTCCACTTAAAATCCAAAAAGCAATGAAATTACGACAATTAAGGCAGATGCCTTAATGGGTACTTGTTCCTTAAACAATACCGACATGGTATGCCATCACATCCTGCGGTTAGCTGCAGATTCAGCACTATCATGTAGTGAGATTGCTGTCATTCACAAAACGGTGGATCTGCTAATTCACAGATTTGTATGTTCACTGGAATACACACATACAGTACTATTACATTTTCTCAGTTTAGCTTTATCGTAGTTTAGGGCCTGGGTGTCTTAGAAAGAGACAGTAAAGCAACTTCATAAAAAATTAGAACTACAAAATAACAATAGAGTTAAATTAAATTGATGTATAAGCAGCTATTTAGTTTGGTTTTCAGTAAGTATTGTCTGACATTACATTATTTCACAACCCCTAAGCTAACTTTTAAGGATACATAAAGCTATCAAGACTATTTTAGTAAATTGCACAATAGTGTAATCAAAATGCATAAAGAGATTTTCTTCAGGAATCCATCAGCCACAGGAACCATATTTGGTGAGGAGGAATGTATTGCAGATATCTTTTAGGATTAGGTACAATATTGGAGGGAGGAATGCTCAACGAGGATCTGTCAGGAGCGGTAATATGTTGAGTGAAGGGATGCTTTGCAGGGATCTTTCGGGAGCAGATACTGTTTGGTGATGAGCTAAGTTCTGCAGGTATCTTTTAGGAGCAGGCACAGTCTTGCAGGGAGAAATGCTCTGCAGGGGTTTGTCAGGAGCAAGTATTGTGTTTCAGGAGGAGGGATATTCTGTAGAGATCTGCTGGCAGCAGGTACAGTGTTGGTGGGAGGAATGCTCTGCAGGGATCTGTCAGGAGGGGGTAGTATGTTGAGTGTAAGGATGTTGTGCAGGGGTCTGTCAGCTACAGGAAGTGTTTTGGGTGGAGGAATGCTCTGCAGGGATCTTTCGGGAGCAGATACTGTTTGGTGATGAGCTATGTTCTGCAGGTATCTTTTAGGAACAGGCACAGTCTTGGAGGGAGAAATGCTTTGTAGGGATTTTGTAGTTCTAATTTTTTATGAATTTGCTTTACTGTCTCTTTCTAAGACACCCAGGCCCTAAACTACGATAAAGCTAAACTAAGAAAATGTAATAGTACTGTTTGTGTGTATTCCAGTGAACATACAAATCTGTGAATTAGCAGATCCACCATTTTGTGAGTGACAGCAATCTCACTACATGATAGTGCTGAATCTGCAGCTAACTGCAGGATGTGATGGCATTCCATGTCTGTATTGCTCAAGGAACACGTCCATTAAGGCTTCTGCCTTAATCGTCGTAATTTCATTGCTTTTTGGATTTTGAGTGGAATAGTTTCAATTTTTATTTTAAATTATAAATTATGCATAAGTGTAAGAAACTTTAATTGGACACGTTAAACCGTAAGGTTTTTTGTCTATGGAATTTCATAGCTTTTTAAAAAGTTACAATATTTATGATTTCAAAGTCAGAAACAGAAATTGACTGCAGATAAAAACCAATGGGATATTTGGTTTATCCTATTTTTCTATATCCATAATAACCTCTGGCTATAACACCTATCCAGTACAATTTTGTAAAGTTCTCTTTCCTCAGATATGATCTAAACCTAGTTCCCTCCCTTCCCAGTATATGTTCTTTTCTCAAAAATCTCCCCACCTGCCCACCAGCTTTTCCATCATACCCAACCCCTCCTACGCACCATCTTTTACCTCACATTCTTCAGTGCCCACCAACATTTCTTTCTCTTGGGGGACACTGGAGAGTGTAGGGGTACACAATGCTGTGGCAGGAGCTTGGGCACATTTAAATTTGCTCCAAAAACTCAAGCTCCTCCCCTTCAATACTTTGGAAGTTCGTAATGAACTTCAGTTTTTTGTCTAAGAGCCCGTTGGAGCTGGGCAATTTCTTCCGTTGCTGCCATAGGCAGCCTCTACTTTATATTTAATTTTATTGTACTTGGACTGGCATCCGTCAGCCGCAGCTGGGGTTGCCTAGAGCTCCCTGTGTGGGGGAGAGGGGAAACACTTATCACTGTGCAAGACAGTTTTGCTCTGCACTTTGTGTCTGTTTTTTAGTCCACTTTCAGTTTGTTATTGTCCTCTGCAGCTTTACTTTGAACTTTGGTTTTTTATAGATGTTATAAGCTTTTATTATACATTGCAGTGGTACTCTATATCTCCCCTCATCTTTCCTATTACGTCAACTAAGGGGAGTATATCCAGAGCCAAGCCTGGAAGGTGAGCATCCTTTTGTTTAGTGACCAGTCAGGTGCTTAGGCATAGGGTGTGTGGTAGAGGTTCAGCAGACACATTAGCTGGCAGAGGGAGGGGGTCCCACTGTAACGTCTGATACTGCCTTGGCAATTTTTTTGGCCTGGTGCATTGTATACCTGACGTAGTTGTTTTTCTCCACAGCGCAAGGGGAGCTTCTACCCTCCTCGGCCAAACTAGCTTATCTCTAATGTGCCACCCCATATGCCCCATTTTTCTCATATGGCACCCAATATGCTCACTACCTTTCCTCTTATGTCACCCGTAGATGCACACTAGCTTTCTCTTAAAAGACTGGTGGGCACATGACATTTCATGTGAAGCGTCTTTGCCGGCACCTAGTAAAAATAATTTGTAAAAATGTATAACAGAAGTGGCGTCATGGGGCGTATTCAATTGTCAGCGTTAACACTGAAAAACGAGCGCTCAAAAAACATTACCGTTTATACGGTAATATTGCGCGCGAAAACCGTTAATATGGTAGCTTACTCGCTGAAATTCTGCAAGTAATTACCGTATTAACGGTAAGATTTTTTGAGCGCTCGTTTGTTAGTGTTAACGCTAACAATTGAATACCCCCCTGAGAACGTTAAGACAATCACCATGGAGTTTTGGAGCCTAGTAGGTGCTCTTGGAGGCTGGGGGATATGTGCACTGTGGAAAATAAGGCTTCTCCCCACTAGGCAGGGAAAATGGGTTCTGCAATGTTGGATGCAGGGGCTGAAGTAGAAGCCAGAAGAAGTTTGATGCTGTATGCAGTGAGCAGTACACATCTCCAGCTGTGGTAGCTACAACGGCACCTGGTGGAGCAGCCTGGGGAGCTTAGATGCTGTGCTGGCTGAGGGAGGGAAAAGTATGACCTAAGTATCTGCTGTCACCTGAGGAAGGTGAGGAAAACAGGAACCACAGCTGTATACAGGGATGTGTGTTATTCCACACTGTCAGCCGTATTGGTCTAGTATAGATTAACCCTCACAGTGAATTTTCCCCTTGACCTATTTATGACAACCCTACACCTGTTCTCCAAAATCTTTGTCTGACCTTTCCTGGGGTCTTATAACCATGGAAGTCGTACAATGGCCTTCACCACTCTGCCAGCAATGTGCAGGTAAATAAACAACAAAACTGTCAAAATAAGCCCCCACCAAGCAGATTAATTTACTATGTACACATTTACCCAATGTATTTATATTAAACATGTGTTGCTCTTCCTACTTCGTGCCACAATAATCTGACACCCTAAGATGCTCTGTGTATTACGTATACTGTACTAAAATACTGTACTGTGACACCTTACACTGCTCTGTGTATTACATGTACTGTACTATATCATACACTGCTCTGTGTATTACATGTACTGTACTATAATATCACACTTATGTATTCATACCTGTGCTCTTCCCAGACTTGTGCACCCACACCCCATATGATATACCAACCAGCTTTTTTCACACCACTTGCCCACCAGCTTCTCATATATGCCACCTGCCACTAGCTTTCTCTAACATGTCAATCTGCCCACCAGCTTTTCTCTAACATGCCACCCTGGCAACCTGCTTTTCTCTCAAATGACACTGTCCCAACCAGCTTTTTCTAACACCCCTAATAGCCCGCAATCTTTAATCTCATAATTTATGTTTCCCTCACCTGCCCCCCTGCCACCAGTTTTTCCCTAATGCGCTCTGTCCACCAGGTTTTCTCTTACAACTTTCCCCCTCCTCACCAGCTTTTCCCTCACTTGCCAAGCTGTCCACCAGCTTGTCTCACATAACTTCCTGCCCAGATTTTATCTCAACTGATGACCATTGCCTGTACAGTGCTGCGGAATCAGTGGCGCTATATAAATAAATGATGATGATGATGATGATTGCCTACCGGCATTTCTCACACATGCCCCCAGCTTTTCCCTCATATACCTCTGCTCGCCAGCTTTTTCCCTCACAAGTTACCCTTTGGCCACCAGATTTTCAGTCACATACACCCTGCCCTCCAGCTTTCTCTAATATGCCTATCTGCCTACCAGGTTTTCTCATATGCCCCGGCCCCACCAGCATTTCCCTAATGCGCTCTGCCCACCAGCTTTTTTCACACAAGTGATAACGTGCGCACCAGTTTTTCCCTCACATGCCTCCCACCCCCAGCTATTCTCACAAGTCGGTCACTACCCACCAGCATTTTCCACATGTCCCCCTACCCACCAGCTTTTCCCTCACATGTCAACCTGCCACCAGCTTTTCTCTCACTTCCCAAACTGTCCACCAGCTTCTCTCACATGACTTCCTATCCATCAGATTTTCCTTTACTTAATGCCCATTACCTATCAGCAATTCTCACACATGCCCCCAGTTTTTCCCTCACATACACCATTACCACCAGCTATTTTCTCACATAACTCCTTGCCCAGAAGCAGGGTGTGAGCTCCTTTCATTTATCCCCACCATGGAAATATCAGTACACACATTACTAGGACATTTATTATCCTGTCTCCCTGACTGACCTGCTAAGAGGATGATATTGGGGCAGATATGTAGGGGCTAATAAGGTTGAAATAACTGAATATCCAGAAAAGTAGTAAGAAGAAGGTTTACTTCAAAATAAGAGATAAATAGCAGCAAGTAAAACATCTGCTTTAAAAATACTGATATACAGGTCTCAATTTAAATTGACGTCAAAACAGAATTCCGTTATTACTGCTGATCTTGATTTCTTAGCACACTGTCAGGGACTTGTTTGATTATTCTCAGTCAGCATTTATTACGAGTCGGGAAAGTGAGTTTCGCTTATTTGTTTTCGTTCTACTGCCTGTCATTTTATTCACCTTCGTAAATTCGTACCCCACCCACTGAGAGGTCAGGTAGATAGTGTAATAAGTCCTGTATTAACATGGCAGTACTATTAGGTAACTAAGTGTTAAGGTAGTGCTAATATAGTATACAGACTGTTCATGTAAGTAGTATTTCACTGCTAGTAGAGTACCTACCAATGCTACACTGACAAGGTAGGTAGGTGATACTGCAGTGCTATTTAAAACTTTGTACACTGATAGGTCAGGCATGTGTTACTGTAGTGCTAACATTTAATACACTAACCCAGCAGTTCCAAAAGTGTGCGCCGCGGCTCCCAGGAGTGCCGCAGAGCTGTCACAGGGGTGCCGTGGCCAGGAAGAAAAGAAAAAAACAAAGTTACCCATTCGGCAGCACCTGGGATCCAGCAACCTCCTTCCTCCTCACTGAATCTCGGGCGTGACCTCATCACTTCTGACATATTCAGTGACAAGCGGCAGGAGAGAGGAGGATGCTGGGTCCCAGGCGAGAAGACAGTAGAAATAGAAGAAAGAAGGCCAAGTTTGGTAAGTAAAAAAAGGGAAGGGGAAATGGTGATAGGAAACAGCAATGGAGGGACAAAATAATGAAGGACGGCACAGAGTGTGCAGATGAAGGAGGGCACACAGTGTGGGTATGAAGGAGGGCGCACAGTGTGTGGGGATGAAGGAGTGCACAGAGTGTGGGGATGAAGGAGTGCACAGAGTGTGGGGATGAAGGAGTGCACAGAGTGTGGGGATGAAGGAGTGCACAAAGTGTGGGGATGAAGGAGTGCACAAAGTGTGGGGATGAAGGAGTGCACAAAGTGTGGGGATGAAGGAGTGCACAAAGTGTGGAGATGAAGGAGGGCACAGAGTGTGCACGGATGAAAGAGGGCACACAGCGTGGGGATGAAGGAGGGCACAGACTGTGTGTGGGGATGAAGGAGTGCACAGAGTGTGGGGATGAAGGAGTGCACAGAGTGTGCGTGCACGAAGGAGGGCACAGAGTGTGCGCGCACGAAGGAGGGCACACAGTGTGCACGCACGAAGGAGGGCACACAGTGTGCGCGGACGAAGGAGGGCACAGTGTGATGATTTTTGTACATGTTGTTGTTTTATTTTTTGATCTCATTCCTCTTAGTATTAGCTGTAAATTATCCTTTGACACAAATATAATTGAAAAAATATATAAAAATATTCTCTTCCCTTGGATTTATGTGTATTATTTTTCGCAAATAACTTACTAAGTATTTCTGTCCTGACCTAAATATTTATTACATTATTTTGACCCAACTACTTATAAAACGGTACTGCTCGGTAATTATTTTGGAGGGGTGCCTTGAAAAAATTATGGAGACTCTAAGGGTGCCGCCAACTGAAAAAGTTTGGGAACCACTGCACTAACCGATAAGGTAGGTAGTATTGCAGTATTAGTAGGGTACTTATTACACTGACTGATCGGGTAGGTAGGTGTAAATGGTTAGCCGTGTTACTGTTACAGGTAAGACAGACTGATATATGCTGTTTTGATGCATATTTCGAGGAGGGTGACATGAAGTCTAATGGAAAATACATTACCTTGACAGAGTAGGTAGGTGATAATTCAGTGCTTATAGGTTTGGTAGGTAAATAGGTGTCAATTCAGTTGAAATAGTTACCTAAATAAATAGTTAATTAATTGACCCGGCAGTTAGTTAATAATGCAGAGCTAGTACAGTATATATGAAATTAAGGCAGTAATGCGTGTTAGTACAGCACCATGGGATCTGTGAAAGATAGGTATGCATCCAGGAGTAATGCAGTAATGCAGTGTGACAGTTTTACAAGACCTGCGTGATTTATAGAAAGAATTGCAGAATTGGAAAGACACCTTAGCGATAAGTTGGACTCAGGCTCACCTTTCAGCGCAGGAGTGGAAGAAGGAGGATGTCTCTGTGATTCATTCTCTTTCTGTGTGACTGGACCCTGTCTACAGGACACAACAGCAGCCAATCAGCAGTCTCCATCCATCGACCAATCACAGCCATGACTAATTCATTAAAAAAAAAAAAATACCCTAAACACATGCATAGAATAATAAAAAAAAAAAAAAAAGGAAATGCCACAAAAAAAGTCCTTGCTACTACAACTGTCTATAAAAATACTTATGGGCTTAAAGGGTAGCAAATATTTTTTTCAACACTATGTGGGATTTTTCTCATTCAGACTATTATCGACTTTGACAAATGATTTCAAAATCTTGCTGAATATATATTATATATTCAGCAAGATCGTGAAATGATTTGTACATCACAGTAAATGCTCCGCTCCCGCCCCCCTCACCATCCCAACAAAGAAAATATTCCGCTTCCCTCCTCACCATCTTACCACAGAAAATGCTCCGCTCCACCCCCTTCCCTATCATAATAAATGCCCCCCCCCCCATCATAGTAAATGCCCAATTAACTTACCTTGTTCTTGAAGTGATGCTACGGCTCCCGGTCACTGATAGAATGTGATGATGTCACTGTGCCGCACTCTCCCAGCCTACAGGCGCCTTGGACCTGCAGCTTCACGAGGGACAGGTCGTTCAGACTAAGGGGACGACTTATTCCCCCTGAAGGAGGCCCTGGAAATGGGTGAGGAGCACAGAGAAGCGAGTGAGGAGTGCAGTGCGAGGAGAGCAGAGAAGCGGGTGAGGGGCACAAAGAAGCGGGCGATGAGTGCAGTGCGAGGGGAGCAGAGAAGCAGGCGAGGAGTGCAGTGCGATGTGAGCAGAGAAGCGGGCGAGGAGTGCAGTGCGAGGGGAGCAGAGAAGCGTGCGAGGAGTGCCGTGCGAGGGGAGCAGAGAAGCGGGGGAGGAGTGCAGTGCGAGGGGAGCAGAGAAGCGGGGGAGGAGTGCAGTGCGAGGGGAGCAGAGAAGCGGGGGAGGAGTGCAGTGCGAGGGGAGCAGAGAAGCGGGGAGGAGTGCAGTGCGAGGGGAGCAGAGAAGTGGGCGAGGAGTGCAGTGCGAGGGGAGCAGAGAAGCGGGTGAGGAGTGCAGGGAAGTTTGTGTGGAGTGTAGTGTGATGGGTGCAAAAGTGAAGCAGTGAAATCAGAGTGCAGTGTATGATGGGTGCATGTGATGCAGTGTGGGATATGCTGAAATTAGATATGCAGTGTGGGAGGGGTGATTGAGGGGTGTATACTTAGGGGTACAGTTCTCATGTGTGAGGAGACGGATACTAGTTGCAGTCCATGTGTCTTCGTTAGGTTTAAGGATCAAGGTTATAGGCTGATACTTTGGTGTTATTAAGGGGTTCAGTGGTACACAGAATGTTAAAATTGTGAGGAGTGTAGTGAAGTGCTGTAAAGGTGTAGTGTGAGGAAGTAGTGCAGTGCTGTAGAGGTGTAGTGTGAGGAAGTAGTGCAGTGCTGTAGAGGTGTAGTAAGGAAGGTGTAGTGCAGTGCTCTAGAGGTGTAGAGTAGTGTGAGGGTGTCAGGACCCCTCCAGCCAGTACAACAAAACCCGGAATCTGCTCCGAAAGTCTGGTGTTCACTGGAGCCCCTAGTGGTGGGGACAGACTTGGCTGCAGACAGACAGAGGGTCGTGAGAAGTGTACTGACTGGGGAGAACCCAGGGATATTGTGAAATAGCATACAGCGGTGGTGAAGTCCAGGCAAAAGGTCAGGGCTGGCGGCAAACAACAAATCCAGGAAACAGGCAGAGATCGAGGTCACAAGCAATACAGCAGAGTCCAGTACACGGTCCAAGGTCATACACAGCAAGATCAATCCAAAGGCAGAGAAGGGGAACTGAGCAGGTAAGTATGCACAGAGCAGGAACTATAACCAGCAGTGAGGCCCAGTCCTCACTGCCTTAAATACTATGATGGACAAATCAGAAAGGAGGAGGACAGGGCTGACAATGAGCCTCAGGAGGCTGCTAATTAATTACTAGCTGTGAACTAGCATAGGTAATAACATAACGAGTAAGTATGTATAAAAATATAAATGAACCAGTTTAAATAATATGAGAGCTCCCCCTGGAGTTGGAGGATGTCACTACACTCTCCTGCATCTATGCAACAAGGATAATCCCAAAGAATAAAACCAGAGCATAGAAATAGAGCAAGCGCCCGGCTGCTAGATCATGCCAGGATGTGGCGTACCACCGCGGCTCGTGACAGTACCCCCCCCTTGAGGAGGGGTTAAGGAACCCCTTAATCTAGGCTTATCTGGTAACTTCTGATGAAAGGCTCTTCTTAACTCATTGGCATGCACGTTCCTGGCAGGTATCCATGATCTTTTTTTAGGGCCATAGCCCTTCCAGTGAACCAAATAGTGGAGTTGGCGTTGTACCCATTTGGAATCAAGAATCTTTTCAATCACAAATTCCGTGTGACCATCCACTATCACTGGGGCAGGTTTGCTTGGCTGTTTCCTGGGAAACCTCCAGGAAGAAAGAGCTGGCTTCAATAAGGATGCATGGAACGTACGGGGTATCTTTAAAGAGTTGGGCAGTTCCAACTGAAAAGTCACAGGGTTAATCTTCCTGATTATCTTAAATGGACCAATGTATCTTGGTCCGAACTTAAAGGAAGGCTGGAGGAGCTTGATGTTCTTAGTGGAGAGCCATACTCTCTCCCCCTCCTTGAACTTACAAGGACGTCTGAAGCGATCCTTAAAAACTTGGCGCGAGACGCAGCTTGCTTCAAAGATAAGTTTATCTTTTTCCAAATTCTCTTCAGAGAATGAGCAATGTGTCCGATCTCAGGGTGGGTGGGTGGCATGATGTCAGAAAATGAAACAGACTTGGGATGTCTCCCATAAATGCAGAAAAATGGGGCATAACCAGAGGAAGAGTGTGGTGAATTATTGTAGGCAAATTCCGCCCATGGCAGGTATTCTACCCAGTTGTCATGTAATTCAGAAATGTAGCATCTTAAATACTGTTCCAAAGACTGGTTTACACTTTCCGTCTGTCCATTAGTTTGTGGGTGATAGGCTGATGAAAAACTTAGTTGAATGTCAAGCAAGGCACAAAATGATTTCCAGAACTGGGCCACAAATTGAGTACCTCTATCAGATACAATATTACTGGGTATTCCATGTAGTCTGAAAACATTTTGAATAAACAGAGGAGCCAAACACTTAGCAGATGGTAGCTTAGGTAAAGAAACAAAATGAGCCATCTTACTAAAGTGATCGACTATCACCCAAATGCAATTACACCCATTAGACAAAGGCAAATCCGTAATAAAATCCATGGAGATGTGTGTCCATGGAACACTGGGCACGGGTAAAGGCATCATCTGTTCCATGGGCAAATCTCTGGGTGTTTTCACCCTGGAACAAATCTCGCAGGACTGTACAAAGTCTCTAACGTCTTTCTTCATAGAAGGCCACCACACAGAATGAGAGAGTAATTTGATAGTCTTGGTGATACCTGGATGTCCAGATATTTTGCTGTCATGGACCTCAGACAAGACAGACTGTCTCCGACCAGCTGGCACAAACAACAAATTGGGAGACATGGAAGCTGGTGCCTGATCCTGAACTGCCTGTAACTGGGTTGCCAAATCCTGCGTTAACCCTGAAACAATGGTTTGAGAAGGTATGATAGGAGTGTTATAAAGGGGATCCTCATGTTTCTGTAAAAAACTTCTGGATAAGGCATCTGCCTTCAAATTCTTAGAACCAGGGCGATATGTGATCACAAAATTAAATCAAGAGAAGAAAAGAGCCCTGCGCGCCTGTCTGGGATTCAACCTCTTAGCAGTCTCAATGTATTGGAGATTTTTGTGATCCATATACACCGTGATGTTATGCTTAGCGCCCTCCAGCCAATGTCTCCATTCTTCGAATGCCCATTTAATGGCCAGTAACTCCCGATTTCCCACATCATAATTTATCTCTGCTGCTGAGAATTTCTTAGAAAAGAATGTGCATGGGTGTAACTTTTCATCAGAACTGGACACTTGTGACAGAACTGCCCCCACCCCAACCTCAGAAGCATCCACTTCAACAATGAAAGGTAGCTCTGTATCAGGATGTTTGAGGATAGGAGCAGAAACAAAGGCCTTTTTTAGGGTATCAAATGCTTTGACAGCTTCTGGCGGCCATACCGCTGGATCAGCTCCTTTCTTAGTTAATTGAGTGATAGGTGCCACAATTACAGAGAAATTACGAATGAATCTTCTGTAGTAATTAGCACACCCAAGAAACCTTTGGATGGCTTTTAGGTTACTGGGAAGGCTCCAGTCAGTGATGGCTCGGACTTTGGCTGGATCCATCGTAAATCCGTTGGCAGAAATGAAATACCCCAAGAATGCCACAGTGGAGACTTCAAACTCGCATTTCCCTAATTTGGCAAATAGATGATTGTCTCTAAGTTTCTGCAGTACCAAACGGACTTGTTCCCGGTATTGGGGCAAGGACGAGGAATAGATCAAAATGTCATCCACAATGACAAATTTACCCAGATAATCTCGTAGTACATCATTGATCAAATCCTAGAACATGGCTGGCGCATTAGAAAGACCAAACGGAATAATACAATACTCATAATGTCCAGAATGAGTGTTAAAAGCTGTCTTCCATTCATCGCCCTTCCATATGCGTATCAAATTGTACGCTCCACATGAATCAATTTTAGAAAATACCGAAGCACCTCTTAACTGGTCGAACAACTGAGAAATCAGTGGCAGAGGATATTTGTTTTTAATGGTGATCTGATTCAGACCTCTGTAATCAATGCAAGGTCGTAAATCTCCGTCTTTCTTTTTTACAAAGAAAAATCCGGCACCCAGGGGTGAACGAGAAGGTCTAATGAACCCTTTTTTCAGGTCCTCAGAAATATAGTTCTCCATGGCTTTGGTCTCTTCCACGGAAAGAGAATATAAATGAGTCTTAGGAAATTTACTCCCAGGCTGAATATCAATAGTGCAGTCATACAGGCGATGTGGTGGTAATGTATCTGCAGCTTGCTTGGAGAAAACATCAGCAAAATCTTGATATTGCAGCGGGAGTGTGAGACCTGGTTCGACTGAAGCAGTAGCAACCTTAACAGGTGTTGCTAGGCATGTCCATTGGCAGTTTTTCCCCCATACCACCAGTTCTCCTGTGGACCAATCAAGGACTGGGTTGTGCTTGCTAAGCCAAGGGTACCCCAGAACCACAGGGTATGTGGGTGAATAGATAAGGTAGAATGACAGCATTTCCTTATGGAGTGCTCCCACTGTCAGGGTAAGAGAGCTGGTACTCTCTAGCACGCTTCCGCCCTTAATAAGGTGCCCATCCAAACCACAAACAGATACTGGAACTTTTAATGGTTGGGTAGGAACTACAAACCGACGAGCCAGAGAAATATCCAGAAAATTTCCAGCTGCTCCGCTGTCCACGAAAGCTAGGACATCAACACTCCCAGAGACCAGAGAAATCTGGGCAGGTAACTGGAGGGAATTTTTATTCTGTACAAGGTAAACGCCTAAATGAACTTTTCTAGTATCCCCGGTATTAACTGAGTTGGAGATAGGGAAAAAGTTCTGCGGATGAAATTCCTTTTCCAATCTTCTTTCATTTATTCGCCGATCAATGCGAATTACCAAACACATAAAGGACTCCAGAGAATCAGGAGCTGGATATTGCACCAATATGTCCTTTATTAGTTCTGTAAGACCCAACCGAAACTGACTGCAGAGAGCTGGATTATTCCATTCGCAATCTGAGGCCCACCTGCGAAATTCAGTACAATATTCTTCAGCAAAACGACGCCCCTGTTTCAAAGATCTAAGTTTAGACTCAGCAGTAGCGACTTTGTCAAGATCGTCATACAGGAGACCCAAGGCTTGAAAAAAGGAATCTACAGATAACATTTCCGGACTGTCAGGGCACAATCCAAATGCCCAGGTTTGTGGATCTCCTTGCAACAGTGATATAACAATACCCACTCGCTGCTGTTCCAAACCAGAAGACAGTGGACGTAGCTTGAAATATAATTTGCAACTCTCCCTGAAGTTGTGGAAATCCCTTCGGTTGCCAGAAAGTCTGTCTGGCAGATGAAGCTTGGGTTCTTGAACTTTAACCTCCTGAGAAGAAGTAATCCTGGAGGCTTGTTCCTGTACGGACAATCTGGTAGAAATGTCTTGAACAATCTGAAATTGAGCCTGCAGTTGATTAGCCAGCACTTGTGCAAGGGAAGGAGGAGTAGGATCCATGGGAGTAAATCCCAAGTATGTCGGCTGGTTATAATGTCAGGAACCCCTCCAGCCAGTAAAACAAAACCCGGAATCTGCTCCGAAAGTCTGGTGTTCACTGGAGCCCCTAGTGGTGGGGACAGACTTGGCTGCAGACAGACAGAGGGTCGTGAGAAGTGTACTGACTGGGGGGAACCCAGGGATATTGTGAAATAGCATACAGCGGTGGTGAAGCCAGGCAAAAGGTCAGGGCTGGCGGCAAACAACAGGAGGCTGCTAATTAATTACTATCTGGGAACTAGCATAGGTAATAACATAACCAGGAAGCATGTATAAAAATATAAATAAACCAGTTTAAATAATATAAGAGCTCCCCCTGGAGTTGGAGGATGTCACTACACCCTCCTGCATCTATGCAACAAGGATAATCCCAAAGAATAAAACCAGAGCATAGAAATAGAGCAAGCGCCCAACTGCTAGATAACGCCAGGATGTGGTGTACCACCGCGGCTCGTGACAGAGGGGATGGGTGCAGTGTCAGAAGGTATGTACAGTGCTGCAGAGGTGTAGTACAGTGCCGTAGAGATGTAGTATGAGGAGGTCGGTGCAGTACTGTAGGCGTGTAGTGTGAGGGGTGCAGTGCTGTAGTGTGAGGCGGTAAATGCAGTGCTGTAGAGGTGTAGTGTCCAGGGGTAGATGCAGTGCTGTAGAGGTGTAGTGTCCGGGGGTAGGTGCAGTGCTGTAGAGGTGTAGTGTCCGAGGGTAGGTGCAGTGCTGTAAAGGTGTAGTGTCCGGGGGTAGATGCAGTGCTGTACAGGTGCAGTGCGAGGGGTGTAGCAGAGTACTGTATGGGTGTAATGTGAGGGGGTAGGTGCAGTGCTGTAGGGGTGTAGTGTGGTGCTGTAGTGGGCTCTCTGTATGCCCACCATCCTCTCTAAATACCTGCATCTCTATATATCTCTCTATATATGTGCATCTCTCTATATACCCCCTGTCCTTTCTATGTACTGCATCTCTATATACCTGCATCTATATATACCCCGTCCTCTCTATGTACCCCCTATAGTCCCTCTGTATCTTTCGCTATGTCCCCTGTATCTCTCTATATTCCGTCTTCTCTATATACCCCCTGTATCTCTCTATATCCACTGTCCCCTCTACATACCCACTTTACTCTCTGCATCTCTATACATCCCCTGTATCTCTCTATATACCCCCTGTCCTCTCTATATACCCCCTGTATTTCTTTCTATACCCCCTATATTTCTCTCTATACCCCCTGTATTTCTCTCTATACCCCCTATTGTCTCTATACCCCCTGAATCTCTCTCTATTTCCCCTATTGTCTCTATACCCCCTGAATCTCTCTCTATACCCCCTGAATCTCTCTCTATATCCCCTGAATCTTTCTCTATACCCCCTGAATCTCTCACTATATCCCCTGAATCTCTCTCTATACCCCTGAATCTCTTTCTATATCCCGTTTTTCCTATATACCCCCTGAATCTCTCTCTATACCCCCTGTTTTTCCTATATACCCCCTGAATCTCTTGCTAAACCTCATGTCCTCTCTATATACCTACATCTCTATATACCCTGTCCTCTGTATATACCTGCATCTCTGTATACGCCCTGACCTCTCTGTATACTTGCATATCTCTCTCTCTCTCTCTCGTCGGACTGAGGAATGAATATACCACAGGGGAAAACAATGGTAAAGGCCCATGAAAGGGGGTGTGACCAGCCAATAGCCAGTAGCCAATCATTTAGATCATTTAGCTCATGTGTCACAGTATACATTCCCTTCCCTGTCAGCTCAAGGCACACTGCACTGCTGAGTGCTGCATGTTATATACTGTAGTTCTGGTTACTCCACCATATATACAGGGGAGATGTATTAAACCTTCAAGAGAGATAAAGTGGAAGCGTTGCCCATAGCAACTAATCAGTTTCTGTCATTTTATAGACTCTGCTAGATAAATGAGAGAAGCTGATTAGTCATAAGTGGCAACATTATGTTGGTTACTTCTGGGAGTTCCTGGAGCGGGGTATTGGCGTAGGGAGCGGGACTTTGTGAATTGCGCCATTTTGGCCCCGCCCCCAGTGACGTGATGCCTATTTGGGTTCTTTTTACAGCTGTAAAAATTCCCCCCTAAGGTTTGATACATCTCCCCTATATCCTGTTTGCACTGATCTCAATTTTAAAAGCAAAAAAGTGACACTTTATAATACTCTGAATTTGGTTCTTCTTGCATATTATGGAAATAAAAAATAATAATGAAAATGTAATTACCTTTGCAGAGCTCAACATGTCACTACTAGTTTTTGTATAAGTGATTGCCCTTTTTAAAATATTAAAAATGATCTGACATATTAAACTTATCTGATCATTTTAAAGGACTATAACTCATCTAATGAGATGTAGTATATATGCCTACAGTATGTGTAATAGACTAGATCTATGTCTCCAATCACTTCTTTCAGCAGTGTTCCAGAGCCAGTGATCTAACTGAACTAACTGAGCTAAATGCACTAAATGAACTACTGAGTGAAATGAGTGAAATGAACTACTGAGTGAAATGAGTGAAATGAACTACTGAGTGAAATGAGTGAAATGAGTTACTGAGTGAAATGAGTGAAATTAACTAATCTTTTGAACTAATCTTTTGTGTGAACTAGATTAGAATGAACTAATCTTCAAAATGAACTAGATTTCCCATCACTATCCTGAACCCAGGAGCGGAACTAGACGTTGTTAGTCACGCCCCCTTTAGTCTGATTAGCTAGTCCTGGTTGATCCCGCCCCCTGGTCGCGATTGGCCCCGCACCCTTTGACCGCCATCTATTCTTTACATTTTACTTTCACTGAACGAAAAGATTAAACCCCCGAGTATGTGCTACAGTCCAGCATATTACATACATTGTTACTGTAGGCAGGATCTCAGATATATTTCCATATTGTTTAAAACATTGTCCAGATAATCCCACTCCTATTCCCCTCAGTGATCACCACAAGAACATCAGAGCACTTTTAAATGGGAAGTTTAAACTGGCTCTTTTACACAGCTCTGGCACCGCTTGGAAAGATTAATAAACTGTGAAATGAGAGCGGTGCCAGGGCTAATACTAGTGTAGTGTGCCCCGCCTCAGCCCCAAAACACCAACCAGTACCCCCCTGTACCCAATAAATATGGCTAAATTCTTCTGCTCACAGAAGAAAATTTCTAAGCGAGAGGGTCAGTCAGCCATGTTTGTGCTCTCAAGTGAAGCCATTTTCAGTACACCCAGCATAAGACTCTATCAGACATGCACAACGTTATGACATTGACTGAAATCCCCTATCTTTAAAATGGGGCATGTTTTACCAAATTGTAAATAAACTGTAACTTTCTCAAACTTGTGAACCCTCAAAGTCACTCCTCAGCCTTATTAACTTTCTAACAGAACTTACCACGTGTCTTTAAAAGCCCTGTACACTGAGTTACGCTCCCCCCAAAAACCCAGAAAAACAGCGACTTTTGCGAAACAGGAAGTAGAAAAAACACAGACAGATTTTGAACTTTAGATTGTTCCTAAATTGTCATTTGTTATTCTTTTTTTCTGAAATTTCACATGCGGCACCTGTGGACAGTTCTCCATTTGCCTGGCAAATTTCAGTTTAATAGCTGTAATACTTTTTAAAATGTAGACCCTCAAACACCATGCCCCCTCTCACAAATTCCCTATGGGAAAATTACGTTTTTTAGATGTAACCTTAATATAGGGGCACGACTGTGCCCTTATAATATATATATATATATATATATATATACACTATATATATATATATATATATATGTGTGTGTGTGTGAATTGGGGACACTTGCGTGGCATAACATTGGGGGCACTACTGTGTGGCATAACATTGGAGGCATTACTGTGTGGCATAACATTGTTTTGGGGGCACTACTATGTGGCATAGGGGGGCTGCCTATCTATACTAAACTATAGGTGGGCTGACTATACTAAACTATAGTGAGGGGGCTGCCTATGCTAAACTATAGTGAGGGGGGTGCACAAAGAACACTATAGGGAGGGGGTGATGGGACCTTTAATGCTGAGGTGGTTTGGGACTATATTTGAATGTGGGGCTGAGTGTGGGGAGTAGGGCTATCTATTAAATGTGAATATTAATTATTTAATGCTAGGAATGGTCGTGGAAAATGGATGTTTTAAACGTAAATGCTATTAACTTATTGCTGGGGCTGTTTGGAGGGAGGGTAATAGGTTTATTTATTAAATGGGAATACTATTAATTTAATGTTGGGGTTGGTTGGAGGGAAATAGATCTATTTATCAAATGTGAGCACTATTACTTTAATGTTGAGGCTGGAGAGAGGCCTAATTATTAAATGTGGGTGCTGTTGATTTAATGGCAGGGATGGTTGGCGTTTCTAAATGCACCCATTATTTTTTCCAAATAGGGCCCCCAACATTCCAGGATCCAGACAAGCCGCAACTAAAGAAACCAGCAGCCACAGGTGGTAAAAGTGACAATAACAGGTAGGACAGTCTGTAAAATGTTCTGAGTCTAGTGCAGGCTTGGCTAACCTGTGGTATTCCAGGTGTTGTGAAACTAGAAGTCCCAGCATACCCTTACAGCAATAAGCTGCTATATATTGGCAAAGCATGCTGGGGCTTGCAGTTTCACAACACTCGGAGTACCACAGCTTAGCCAAGCCTGGTCTAGTGGGACAATCCTGATTTTTGGTGACTGTTCTGCCCAATCTAAGGGACAGGTCAAGACTGTGTATTCTTTATACACACACTGCATTCTTTATATACTATACTAAGGTGCTAGCTGTCTCCCTCTAGTGTCTGGTCCCGCCTCTATGGCTGACCGCGCCCGCTCTGGTTGGCCCCTAGTGTTGCAGTCCTCCGGTGGGCCCTTCATGCCCCAGTCTGACATTGTTTCCTTTTGATGTATTGGCCAACGCAGGAAAAATACCTGACTTCATTGGCAATAAGGCTTTTGCCCTTTAATGAATTGGCCCTATATTTTCTAATTAGACCCTTATGTGATAGCTTGACCAGCATATCCATCCAACATATTTCAAGTAACCTAAATATGTTCATCATATCTCCCAGTCATTTTAAAATTGGTATTTATTTCAGACCCTGAATAGAAACATGAGTAAAAACATAGAAACCTGCATAGAAACATAGATTTTGACGGCAGAAAAGGACCACTAGGCCCATCTAGTCTGCCCATTTTTTAACCTAGGGTAACCTCAAACCCTATTTGATCCTTGGTTCTTTTTAAGGCTATCCATATGTCTGTTCCAAGCATGTTTAAATTACTTTACTGTATTAGCCTTTACCACCTCTGATGGGAGGCTATTCCACTTATTCAGCATTTTTCCTCAAATTTCCTCTGAACCTACTCCCCTCCAGTTTCAGTACATGTCCTTGTGTTCTAATACCTCTCTACCTTTGAAGAATGTTTCCCTCCTGCACCTTGTTAAAACCCTTCATATATTTGAAAGTTTCTATCATGCCACCCCAACTTCCCTTCTCCAAACTATACATATTAATTAACTGTGGGTTTGAAAAAGTGGAGATGTTGCCTATAGCCACCAATAAGATTCTAGCTGTCATTTTGTAGCATGTATTAAATAAATGCTTACTAGAATCTGATTGGTAGAGATGCTCACTGACTCCCGTGAAGTGGTTTTGGTTTTGGTTTTAAATCTGGATTAGCGTCTTGTTTTGGTTTTGGATAAACCACCCTTGTGTATTTTGGTTTTGGTTCTGTATTTTTTTTATAAAAAGTGCTAAAATATGCTAAAATCACATAATTTTGCTCTTAATTCTGTTATTACATTATTATTAACTTCAATAACACTCATTGCATTCAATTTAGACCACCTCACAGGTCACATTATTATTTTCATACACTTTCGGACAAATACTGCAGCGACCTGGCTGGATGCTAAGCGACAGAGGAATGACTCAAACACACGACAGTTCCTAGCACATTTAAGAAACATTGGCACACAGCAGTGGCAGAAAAGAAAAGTGGGGCAAGATGGAATTGTCCTTGGATCATGAAACCAGTTATGGCTCATTTGATCGCTCCATGTGTTTCTTGGATAAGTGAGGTAATTCTACAGCTAATACATGGCAACGAGCGCTGACCCACCGGGGATGCGTGCTTTTATCAGACACCACCAATCCAGGGTGCCAGACAATACACTAAAAGGAGCCATTGTAATTCCCAGCAAAAAGCCAGTTCATCAGCGAGCTTCGAATCAGCCCCAATTCCCGCAAAATTATAATCTAGTTACATACCTTTCATGTACAATGCAGATTACAGACACTTGATGAAACAGCTGCAAAGTGGAAGGTAATACATATACATGTCTATTTAGACATCCATGCTTACATTACTTCTGCAAGCAACGTTGCTCTTTGTTAATAAAACTGTTGTCTTTATACCGTTCAAAATTTTTTAAAATAATCCTCCACCATTCTTTGGATGTTGATAGTTGAGAGTAGGATCAGAAGGAGTTACAGGAGAGGTGTCACTAATTCGGGTCAATGCTTTTACAGTAGACAAGACCAGGGGGTAAATGTATCAATCTGCGGGTTCTTCAACACCCGCGTGTTCAGCCTCTTCCGCGATTAAATTTCAAGCGGCGCTGCATTGTAAAGGGTTAACTTCCCTTTACAATGCAGCGCCGCTTGAAATTTAATCGCGGAAGAGGCTGAACACGCGGGTGTTGAAGAACCCGCAGATTGATACATTTACCCCCAGATGTCAAAATGTTGTACTGAGTCATCTGCATCATGAATGGGTTTTTGCTATACACACAACAATATATACCACATGTAGGTAACATTTCAGCGGTAGCTGGAAGTAAAAATGGTGCAAGATGGAATTGTCCTTGGGCCCTCCCACCCACCCTTATGTTGAATCTTAAGAAGGACATGCACACTTTAACAAACCAAGCACTTCAGCCACAAAAGTTCCACTCCTTGTGGCTGAAGTGCTTGGTTTGTTTGGGCCCCCACAAAACAAGGTAACAATGGCCTTAAGCCACCTAAGGTAACAGTGGTGTTAATGAACTCTACTGTGGCAAGATGTTGTTGTCATCATCTTCAGCCTCATCCTCATCAGTGTGTACATCATCCTCACACAATATTAATTCATCACCGCTGGAATCCACCGTTACTGAAGTCTTAGTATTTCGAACTAATTGCTGTGAAAGGCCTTCCTCGTGGAACTTGAAGTTCATTTTTATGAACATCATCATTCCACATTTTGAGGAAGTAGCCTTCTACGCCGATCGCTGACAAGGTTCCCGGCTGTGCTAAAAACTCTTTCCGAGTACACACTGGAGGGTGTGCAGCTTAGGCAGTGCAAAGAGAGTTGTCAAATTCCCTTGTATTGCTCCCAGTATGTAAAGGGACTGTCTGATGTGTCTATTTCTAAGGTTTTGTTAAAATAATCCTCCACCATATTTTGCATGTTGATAGTAGGATCAGGTAGAGTTACGGCAGAGGTGTCATGTTTTTTGGTCAATTCTTTTAGACCAGACCAGATGTCAAAATGTTGTGCTGAGTCATCTGCATCATCCCTGGGTCTCTTGGGAAAGTTAAGTATTTTCCTAGCAGCAGTCGAGTAAGAAACTGAAGGAGGAGACATATCCTGAGGAGAGTCCAAGTGGGATAAGCCATGTTGCAATGACATCCCTTAGTTTTTGTAACAGATTGTCAGCTGTATGCCTCTTAGCGAACCCGGTGATACACAGAGTAGCCTGCCTCTGACAAATGTGACGTACTTGGGTACATGCTGCTGCTTTTTCTGCTGGTGAAGGCGAATCACCAACTCAGTGGGCTGTCTCATTCTGTGCTCCCTGTGGATTGACCTCGGCTTGATATTGACCATTCTTCTGCGCTTCTGATACCTGACCCAGCTAGCTCCTGACTACGGACTTAGATTCTCCCTGTGGCATCTACTGAATCCTCGGTTCTGACCCGGCCTGCCTGACACCACTTCCATCCTTGCTTCACTGGTTGCTCCCTCTGAGGACCGCGACCTGCGTGTTCCCGCAGCTAAGACCATACTTCCTTGCGGGGGTTCCTGGTGAAGACCTGGAACACGTTAGACTCCGCGCCTCTTTGGTGAGTAGTGCCAAAACCAGTAAGAAATACTCCTGATACGTGACACATGGTGTCTGTGATTCGCTTTGCGACTGGGTGACAGCTTTCATATTTGCTTCCTCTTGCAAAGGATTGTTTAACAGTCAATTGTTGTAAACTACTAGTAGTCTTCTTCTTGGTCTGCTTCTGATTTTCCCAACACCTTGCCATGAACTTGCGTCAAATGGCGTAACATGGATGAGGTTCCTAGAGGGTTAAGGTCCCTACCTCGACTGACTGTGGCTTTACATACACTACAAATGGCTACACAACTGTTTTCAGGAATTGGCTAGAAATAATTCCACACATAAGAAGTGGCTTTTTTGGTCTTATGTCCAGGCATGACTATGGCCTACTTCTTATCACGTTTTAGAACTGCTTCCACTGGTGCAGGACTTACACAAACAACATCATGCTCATCAACATCCTCATTAATGCCCTCATCGGCTACACATATATCCCCCTCATCCTGTTCCAGTTCCAAAGTGGCATCCTCAATTAGTGTATCACCGGCTACACTCGGTCTGTTCAGGCACACATCAGCAGAAATGCTTCTTTATGGATACACTATCTGTATGGTCACAATTACACATAGCACTCGTGCATGTACTCTCCTCTGGGATTGGTGCCATTTCTGAATCTGAGCATACATTTTCCTCTAATGTCTTACTGCTTTCTTCCAGATTGGCTTTTACACATAACGGTTATGATTCCTAGCAAACTCAGGAAGCGGAAGTATAATACAAATGTCTTTATTCCGGCAAAATATATGAGCAAAGATTCAGTTCAAACAATATGCAGGTTTTCATGTAAAAGCAGAAACAGGTATAACTCCCAACATAAATATGAACAGGTGTGCCATGAAAGTTCACAGAAATAATAGGTTCCAGTGAATGCAAATACAATTTAAATGCAGGGATAAAAATGGGAGTTTACCCAATGCCAGGATGCAAGAGTCTGTCCAGGGAAGCAAACAGAGGAGAAGAGTCCAATGACCAGGCAGAGGTCTGGCAACACAAGAACAAGCAAAACCAGAGTCCAGGCAGAGTACAGGGTCACAAGCAAGCTATCATAGTCCAGTAATCAGGCCGAGGTCTTGGGCAATGAGAGTTCAAGCAGTATCCAGTATTCAGGCAGAGTTCGGGGTCACGAGCAAACAAACTTCCAGATGCTCCATGCAAGCTCCCTTCAAGTTTTCCTCCTCTTCTTTTTATTTTTACTGAAGGATGGCAATATACCCAAAAAGCCAGTTACCAAGATTGAGGTTTGTTGTGACTGAAGTGGCACAGAGAAACCCCGATCAGGTGACTTGACTGCAGATGGAAGATATTTCTGGCAAAGTCCATAGTGTTATGGGTAATGGGATCATCAGATTTAAGAAGGGAAAAAGCCCAAGTCTGCGGCTCCCCTCTGAAATTCATGATAATAGTACCCACTTGGTTAAATTAGTCAGAGAAATATACTGGAAATTCTTCAAATTGTTTCATACAGAGTTGAAGGACTAAAGAAAATTGTTTCAGGTCTCCGTCAAAGAAGGCTGGACGAGGGTCTGAAGATTTGGAAGAAGCTTTTGGGCGTTCTGGCTCAATAGCAGACTCTGACAAGTTTCCAGCTTTTGCAGCAGTCTCTGGAGAGTCCCTGGCTGGGACGGTAGAGCAGGAGTCCTTGGCTAGGACGGCAAGTTGGGCACACTTGACGGGAAGCCTGGACTGGGCACAGCACTGCGACTGGATAGCACTGTGAGATGCCTCAGAATAGACAACACTGTGAGATGCCTTAGAGCAGACAGCATTGTGAGATGTCTCAGAGCAGACAGCACCAAGTGGTAACTCAGGCTGAACCGCAAGGACTGGCAACTCAAGCTGAACCACAAGGACTGGCAACATGGGCTGAACCGCAAGGACTGGCAACTCGGGCTGAACCGCAAGGACAGGCAACTCCACAGTCCACAGGAATACACGGATGAACTGCACTGAGCACAAGTTGAGGCAGCTATTAGAAACTGAGAGCCAGGTGCAGAGCCAGGCAAGTTGGGCACACTTGACGGGAAGCCTGGACTGGGCACAGCACTCCGACTGGATAGCACTGTGAGATGCCTCAGAATAGACAACACTGTGAGATGCCTCAGAGCAGACAGCATTGTGAGATGTCTCAGAGCAGACAGCACCAAGTGGCAACTCGAGCTGAACCACAAGGACTGGCAACTCGGGCTGAACCGCAAGGACTTGCAACTCGGGCTGAACCGCATGGACTGACAAGTTGGGCTGAAATGCATGGACTGGCAACTCCACAGTCCACAGGAATACACGGATGAACTGCACTGAGCACAAGTTGAGGCAGCTATTAGAAACTGAGAGCCAGGTGCAGTTCTAATTAGGCAAGGAGGTTAACCCCTTCAGGCATAGTGAAAGCTCAGGAGCAGAACAGCAACACCTCTGGAGGATTAAAGGTACTGCTGCCACAACAAAACATAGGCAGAGTCGTAACAGTGACAGTATTTGTGCACCACTTTTGGAGTCCAAATTACATGGTCTTGCTTGGTCACGAGTGACCTTACAAGAAGATGCCTCAGTAACAACTTTAGATCTCACATTCATAGAGAAAGGTGAAGGCCTCATTCTTTCTTTGCCACTGCGTGTGTAGAATGGCATGTTGGCAATTTTTTTTCCGGCAGATAATTTTTAATGGATTACAGCTCTTTTTTTCTTCACCATGGTAAAAGGTGTTTTTTTATGTTTTTTTCCCCTGACTTAAAAAGATGTACTTTTACATAGGCTTTACCAGATGACATACAGGGATTACTATAATCTGGACTGGTGGCAGTAGCTGCTTGCTGCTCCTGCTCTTCTGTGTACTGCTGTGAATCCATTTGGATAACACCCTAAACTTTTTGTTGCAAATTCAGAAAAAGAGCTTGCAAGGACTAGTATATTTGTATTTCAGCAATGACAAATTGAGCAATGGAGCTCTTGTCTTTGGGTGTATATGAAATCTGTGACAGGATGGACCGCCTATGCCACCCTGTCTGTTGTTGCTGGGAACCAGCTGGGCTTACTTTGCCACCGTTCCCTTTCGTTATCCCAAAGGCACCCTCTTGCCGCAGTAGGAGGGGCTTATAATGCTGCCATCACTGAACTTCTTTATGGCGCTCAGAACCACGTTCCTTCTGGTTAACTGTCACTGCTAGTGTACTCCTGTGCTGGTACACTTGGACTGGTAACTCCGGACCTCTTACTATGGATGCAGGTTGCTGTGGATGGATCCTCCCTGGCCTATCACACTGACCAGAGCTGCAGGTAGCAGGCAGAGCGATGGTACTGGAAAAGCTTGGGTCCAAACCTCGGAATCAGCTGGAGAACGGATTAGATTTAGGGTCTAATCGTCAGGTCACAGGATTACAGCGATATTGAAGAAGTTGTCAAGCAGGTCTTTTAAGCAGAGTGATGTTTATTGCTCAAGTATCCTGACAAGGACAATCCCACTGATTTAAGGTATCAGTGGTCAGGTCAGATGGAACATCAGAATGCTACATTTCAGTGTACATGTCAGTGCATTGATACCTTTCAGACTCATGCTATTTTTAGCATCAGGATACACTCTATTTACACAAACATCATCATCATCATCATCATTTATTTATATAGTGCCACTAATTCCACAGCGCTGTACAGAAAACTCACTCACATCATGCATTTAAACATAGATTTACATGCATTGCAAAGCCACTTATATTTATACTTAGCTATAAAATTCTTAAAACCCTTGCTGTGATTTTCTGGATCTTATTTCAGAAGCAGGAGACCCACTAGCAAGTCAAAAGATCTGACTGGCATGAATATTTCAGACAGTCGCCGAATATCCATTCCCACAGAACAACAAAAAACCCCAAAACAACCTGCTTCCCCACATCACAATACACCAAAGGCTTGGTAAACACAGGCTCATTGTATCAGATATATATATCAAAAATAGACATATCCTATAGCAAGGTTAAATAAGAGACGATTTTCTTCCCCTGGTCTCAGAAATAACGATTTCCTATCTCACAATATAAAAAAATAAGTGCACGTACACTTACATAAATAAGTGCCCTGCGCTATTTGTTTTAAATACATTTTTACCAAAATTTATTTAATAGTGATTCAGTCACAACACCCTACACTTTTTAGTGCAAATTTAGAAGAAAAACTGCAAAGACTAGTATATTTATATTCCGGCAATGACAATTAGCAATGGAGCTCTCTTTAACACTGCTACCACCCTCCTCTTTCACTTCTGTAAAATTGCCTGCCCAACTGCTCTACAATCTATCCTACTCCTTCTGTAACCCTCCCTCAAATGGCGCTAGATCGCCGTGGAGGGTAGTATTTATAGATTCCAAAACCTGCGAGATCTGAGATCTGAGATCCAAAGATGTCACAATGAAGTTTTGCCTTGTTTTGGAATTCGAAAAAGCTTGAAAGTCCCGACCCGACTCGGTACTCGGATCCCCTAAGTTCGGGTGTGTTCGGTTTTCGAGGAACCGAGCCTGAGCATCTCTACTGATTGGTTGCTATAGGCAACATATCCACTTTTTCAAACCCGCAGTTTAGTAAATATACACCCTAGTCTTTTCAGGTAAGTTTTGTGATGTAGGGTGTGTATCATTTTAGAGCTCTTATTTGCTGCTAAAATATGTACTTGAACCGTAAGTTCTATGATGTAATATTGGAAGGTGGAATTATGTTAAATTATGTTGAGAAATTTTCTCATGAGTAGTTTTACCTTCATGAAATAATTCATATGAAACTTTAATTCAATATATAACAAATGGAGTTTCACAAGTGAGATGTCTATAAATTTAATATTGTCACAAAACCTGGGATGGGCGGATCCTTTTGGTCTGTCGGGTTTGGTACAACTCCACCTGGAGGCTAAAGGTGCAGATGATCTTCTACACCGCAGGTTGCGGCCCTCTAGGGGGGTACCAGGCGAGACCTGGGGGTAAATGTATGAATATGCGGGTTCTTCAACATCCGCGTGTTCAGCGTGTTCGGCGATTAAATTTCAAGCGGCGCTGCATTGTAAAGGGAAGTTTCTCTTTACAATGCAGCGCCGTTTGAAATTTAATCGCCGAACACGCTGAACACGCGGGTGTTGAAGAACCCGCATGTTCATACATTTACCCCCTGTAGGGAGAATGCAGAAGGGTGAAGGTAGTTAGGCTTTGGAGCAACAGTTGTGGATAGATACAGCTGAGACTGTGTTGAAGATTACTCTGGTGCGATAGTCTGCAAGCATAAGCCACTGGAGTGATGAAGACAGTGTAATAGATGTAATAGTCTGCTGACCTGTACTACTGGGATGGTGGAGAAGATTTATTGGAGGCGATGGTCTGCTGACTAATACCACTGAATTAGTGGAGAGGATACACCGGATGCAATGGTCTGCGAAGCGATACCACTGGGATAGTGGAGTAGATTTGCTGGGTGTTATAGTCTGATGACTAATACCACTGAAATAGGGAAGAGCATACAATGGAAAGTCTGTGGAGATGATTCGTTGGGAGTGATAGTCTGCGGAGAGACAATGCTTGTCAATGGAGGAGGAAATATGACTCTGGAGTGATAGTCTGCGGTGAGAGAATGCAAAGGCAGCAGAACCAGGAGCCATTTCCTAAAACCTACTACAGTCATGGGCAGAAGTTTTGAAAATGACACAAAAATAATTTTTACAAGGTCTGCTGCCTCAGTTTTTATAATAGCAATTTGCGTATACTCCAGAATGTCATGAAGAGTGATCAGGTGAATTGCAATTAATTTCAAAGTCCCTCTTTGCCACAACAATGAACCTTATCTCAAAAACAACATTTCCACTGTATTTCAGCCCTGCCACAAAAGGACCAGCTGACATCAGGTCAGTGATTCTCTCATTCACACAGGCGAGAGTGTTGACGAGGACAAGGCTGGAGATCACTCTGTCATGATGATTGAGTTAGAATAACAGAATGGAAGATTTAAAAGGAGAGTGGTGCTTGAAATCATTGTGCTTCCTCTGTTAACCATGGTTGTCTGCAAGGAGACACGTGCAGTCATAATTGCTTTGCACAAAAAGGGCTTCACAGGCAAGGATATTGCTGCTAGTGAGATTGCACTTAAATCAACCATTTATCGGATGATTAAGAACTTCAAGGAGAGAGGTTCAATAATTGTGAGGAAGGCTTCAGGGAGCCCTAGAACATCTAGCAAGCCCCAGGACCATCTCCTAAAGTTAATTCAGTTGCGGGATCGGGGCACCACCAGTGCAGAACTTGCTTAGGAATGGCAGCAAGCAGGTATGAGTGCAGCTGCACGCACAGTGAGGCGAAGACTTTTGGAGGATGGCCTGGTATCAAGAAGGCCAGCAAAGAAACCACTTCTCTGCAGGAAAAACATCAGGGAGAGACTGATATTCTGCAAAAGGTACAGGGATTGGATTGCTGAGGACTGGGGTAAAGTCATTTTCTCTGATGAATCAGATTGTTTGGGGCATCTGGATAAACGCTTGTCTGGAGAAGGAAAGGCGAGCTCTACCATCAGTCCTGTGTCATGCCAACAGTAAAGCATTCTGAGACCATTCATGTGTGGGGCTGCTTCTCAGCTAAGGCAGTGGGCTCACTCACAATTTTGCCTAAGAACACAGCCATGAATAAAACAATGTTAATAAAACATCCTCCAAGAGCAACTTCTCCCAACCTTGCAAGACCAGTTTGGTGACAAACAATACCTTTTCCAGCATGATGGAGCACCTTGGCATAAGGCAAAAATGATAACTATGTGGCTCGGGGATCAAAACATCGAAATTTTGGGTCCATAGCCATGAAACTCCCCAGACTTTAAACCCATGAAGAACTTGTGGTCAATCCTCAAGAGGCGGGTGGACAAATAAAAACCCACAAATTCTGACAAACTCCAAGCATTGATTAGGCAAGAATGGGCGGCCATCAGTCAGTATGTGGCCCAGAAGTTGATTGACAGCATGCCAGGGTGAATTGCAAAGGTCTTCAAAAAGAAGGGCCAACATTGCAAATATTGACTCTTTGCATAAACTTAATGTAATTGTCACTAAAAGCCATTGACACTTATGAAATGCTTGTAATTTTACTTCAGTATACCATAGCAGTATCTGACAAAAATGTCTAAAAACACTGAAGCAGCAAAACCAATACTTGTGTCATTCTCAAAACTTTTGGCCATGACTGTAGGTAGCTAACTAAAAGAGCAGGCAATGATGAGAGGTAGGAGGTGCTTAATATCGTCCTGGCTATAATTGAGTGTCCAATAAATGGATCAGCTGAGGACATAAAGTACATGAGCAGACCCGAAAAGAACATGGCAGCTAGCAGAGCCGCACACAATGGATCAGTGGAGGGCAGGTAAGTGCGCCGGACCTGTAATACACGTTAAGGGAGGTTTCTAGTTTAGATAATCCCTGTATTAAATCTAGGTTGGGTATGAATTTCCGACGGTAGAAATACTGATACTTATCCTTCCAACATGAAAAGGCCAACAGGCTAAATGCTGTCATTAAGGAAAGTAAGGCAAAAAAATTACTAAATGTTCCACGGGGAAAAACCATGTTACAATACAAGGGGTGCAAGTTAGTTTATTATTTTGCACAAGAGTTAAATACTGGCTTTTTTTTCATCTAGCACACAAATACTTGACAGCTTTATTTTTACACTGTAATTAAAGTTGATATAGGACATGCCCTTGCCAAACTATAAATCTATCTCCACATATTAAATTTACTTCCCCCTCCAATGCAACATGGCTTTACCCAGGTGCAAAGTTACTCCTTTTTTATGCTTTGCTCTCTTAATGACTCATTGTGATTACCGACAGTAAAAATGGCGAAATTAAAACAGTAATGCCAGCGCGGAGAGTGGCTATACAGCTGCTGGAGCCGACAGGCAGTAAACAGTATAAAAGTAAATCATACTTGCCAACTCTCCCGGAAAGTCTGGGAGACTCGCGAAATTCAGGTCAGTCTCCAGGGCTCCCGGGCGAGCTGGCATTTCTCCCGCATCCCAGGTTTCACCGAGAATCGCATATGACGCGAATCACGCCATTTTGGAGATGAGGGGGCGGGGCGAGGCCAATCGCGTCATTTTGTCCCCTCCCCCGCGACGGGATCCCCCTGCCATGATGCCAACCACGGGGCTGGATTCCCTATGGAGATGGGGTCCGCAAAAAAAATGCGCCGCTGACATTAGCATTACCACACTTTCACACGATGTCAGAAATGCAAGCCCCAGGTTATAAATAGACCTGTTGGCTACTAGAATTTCATCATGCAGCTGGTTACTTCTGTATTCAGAGACGGTTGTGGCGTCTCTGGAAGAATTTTTTTTTTTGCCAAGCGTTCCGGCTGGATTATTTTGGAGTTCAAGCTGTCAGACATGATATTTTTTTTTTATGAGGAAACTTTAGGGCAGATTCGGTTCCCTGCATTGTTCTAAAGAACTACGCGGGGTGCACATTATTATCGTTAGTACGGTAATTTTAAAGCAAACTTTTGCTCACGGCTTACAGAGCTGCGAGCAAAAATCAGCATTGAAATTACCATACTTACGTTAATAATGAGAAACTATTACCATAGTAACTTGGAATATTTTGGGGGTATTTTTTTTGCACATAATTAAATTTGGATTAAAAGCTTGGACTGGATCGTACAGAAGAAAGAAGAACAGAGTTGGTAAATATGAACAGGGATTTGTTTTATTTTATAATAAAATGTTGTGGTTTGTATGAGGGGTGTCTTCAAGGTAGGACTGGAAAATTTGAGCTCAGGGGACAAGACTCAACTCAGCAGCCTATCAGGGACATTTTAAAGGAAAAAAATGCAGGTGTCCCAGTGACCCAGCTCAAGGTAGCCCGCTACGGGACTGCACCCTCTGCCCCCCAGCCCAGCCTGACCCTGGGAGTCTTTTATTTACATTTTGCACCACAGGGCTGAGTCAGTGCTCCTACTTGTGGTTCCCCAAGTGCCATCATGCGCCGACAGCCATGGGTATGCTTGTGCTTGTACCACTACAAGCACCAGCATGTCCACACTGTTGATGGCAGCCTGGACTTCCTGGAACCGGTTGTTCACCAATGTAAAATAGCGTTTCATCCTTTTTTAAACCATTTATTACCCCACACCCACTGCGCAGTGATGTGGGAAGAGCCCTAGTACTGTCAGCATTTATTTTGACCCCAACTCCCTAGGGAATCCAGACCCATGCTGACCAACCTGGGGCTGGTTGGCATCATGGCAGGGGGACCCCCTGCTGCAGGTTCCCCGTGATATGGTGCCACCAGATCTGGCTGGCTAAGCCTAGGGCTGGCTGGAGGACAAACGTATGCTGTTTGTTCCTCAGATTTTCCTCTGACCACCACTAGGCTGGCGGCAATATGGTTATGATTAACCATTTATTACCTCACACCTACCGTCCAGCGGTGTGGGAATAGCCCTAGTGCTGTCAGCATGGGGTTTGGTTCCCCTAGGCAGGGGGCCCGTATTTGTTTTGCGACTCCCGACTCCCTAGGGAATCCAGTACCGTACTGACTAGCATGGAGCTGGTTGTCATCATGGCAGAGGGACCCACTGCTGTGGGTTCAACTGCTATTTTTGCCACCAGTGCTGTCAGTCCAGGACTGGTTGAAGGAGAATTGGGGGGACTCCTTGCTGTTTTCCCCCCCAATATTCCTCCATCCAGCACTAGGCTGACAGTACTAGGGTTAATATGCCTGGGGAGGGGGTGGTGCACGCAATTTTACATTTATTTATTTTAATACTGTTTACTGCCGGGGGTGCCAGTGGTTGTATGGCAGCTGGACGGACTGGCATTGCCATTTTTTTTGACCGTTGGCATTTTCATTTTTGGTAATCACAATGTGGGTAATTTATTTGTGTCTGGAAAATTTACATGCCAGCATTTAGACTGCCGGCATTTTCATGTCGGCAGGATAAGTGTTGGTATTTCTACCATCGCCAATATGACTACTACCAATTAAATTCCCTCCTCTCCCTTCCTGTGAATAGTACCTTTCCCTGGGTTTCCCACCATTCATAGCAATACACATCCAACCCAAAACTAGAATTTGTGTTTACAACTTTGTATAATCTATACAGAAGTGGAAGTTGCTCAATCAATTTATAGGCTCATAGCAGGTGCTTGAAAGGGTGGCGTTATCCTGAAAGGAACAAACACAGAGAAAAATTTCCCAGAACACTGCTATAGCCAGCAAAGGAGCTGACATTTCTATTTGTACATAAAAATGCAAATGTCTCAGTTACACACATTTGCAAATGTATGTTAAGCCACCCGCAACTCCACTGTGCTTTTTCTACTTTTTCCACTGTTATAACTCTAAACAGTGAGAATTCCATATATTTGGGCCATACATATATATGTTTTTAAATTGAGAGCTAACTTACCAAGAGGTACACCAGAAATCTCCAAATGGCAATACAGCACCAGAACTCCCCCTCAGGTACTGACACCAACATGCCTCTCAAACAAACAATACAGAAGTGGAAGTTGCTCAATCAATTTATAGGCTCATAGCAGATGCTTGGAAAGATGGGGTTATCCTGAAAAGAACAAAGGCAGATAAAAATCCCCCAGCACACTGCTATAACCAGCAAAGGAGCTGCCATTTCTACTTGTACATAAAAAAATGTAAATGTCTCAGTTGCACATATTTGCAAATGTATGTTAAGCCACCCGCCACTCCACGGCACTTTTGCTAATAGGGTGGTCTTAGGGTGGTCTTAACTCTGTAATCTGCAATTTTCTAAGATACATAATATTAAATAATAACCATGACCCCTTAGGACTTGTGGGCATTGTGGTAAATGTTAGCATTCCACTTACGAGACATACAGTATGTTGCAGTAAAATTGCTTTCTCTGACTCTTGAAGCGTTTGTAGGGCATTGAAGAGGTTGTGATTCTTATAGAATGCATTTTGTCTTTAAATTAAAGAATGAAGAATGGTAAGATTGTAATAGAGAAAAGATAACTGACATTCATTATGTAATAATTAAATATACAGTAAGTAAGTTGTAGTAATGTATATCAGAATAATTAAGTGAGAGGTATAAGATTTTCACATCCACTCAGCAAAGAAAGATCATTGTACCCAATATTAGCTTTATTTGATGCAGTCAGGAAATCTAGGTTGACATCCACATGTGACTTCAGGTGGTCAATTATTTTTCTTAAATTTATTTGTCCTTGAATTCGAATAATGACATGTAAAATAAATAAAGCTTGAGTGAACACTTCTAGCACATAATGTGTCATGGTGTTTATATCCTGAAATAAATAGATAACCTCTTACAGTCAAATACAGTGCTTACTTTACACTTTTGCTTAGTTTCATCCATTTACTTTCTCCACTCACTACAGTCATTAAATTGCCCATTCAATTTTGTCCTGCACTATGCTAAGCAGTTTCCTTTCCTGATTGCCATTAGAGAACAACTTGCATATGAGGTTGAACATTTACATTAATTAAGTAGGCAAGAAGTAATATATTATTATTACTTTTATCACTGTCTAATAAAGACTTACTCCCATGTCTACAGGCTATGATATAGTGACTGACTCCAGTCCTCTGATGACACTTAAAACCAGTTTGAGGAGATCCAATGTGTTCTGTTGTCATATTATTTATTATATGGGTTTGCCATCATGGTGTGTAATATAGTATAATTTTAAGTGAGCATACACCTTTTATTTATGCTAGAGTGAAATTAAGGGTATCTGAATTTAAACATATTTGTGCAGAACTTTGATTCCTGAGGGATTATTAATATTATATTGTTATGGCAATACCATTTAAGAAAATAAAAACGCAAGGTCTTCACCTATAGAAGCTGTGACGATTATGTTGTATATCTAATAACTGATTGTTATTTTCTAATGAATTTATGTATGACAATGTGAATATTTTATGTAACCTTGTAATGTAACCTCAACATGTGCTTTGCTAAACGACATGAGTTTGAACCTATGCATGTGTCATTAATCTTTTGAAATTTTCCAGAAATAGATAAGCAGCTCTGAGTTTTGTTTTTTGTGGTATGCAGAGGATGTGGACTTGATCAGCCAAGCCGAACGAGCAGAGGTGAGAAATCAGGTCCTGTGAACATTCCAGAGCTCAGGACATCCCTAGTTCACTTCGAAAGCCCTGTGACATTTGGGTGGTCAATCTGTCCTTATTGACAGCTAAACTCCAAAGGTGGAGGTGAGAGCTATAGGTTTAAAATCTTCTGTCTTAGACAATAATGCGTGCATTTTCATGAGGGGGTCTATCAAGACTGAAATGTTACATATTTCTCAATTGTGTTCCCTCACACACACCAAGTCTTAACTAAGTAAGTAGTGACTCTGGTTTTTAGTTCCGATTTTATTTTCTGAAACTTATTTGTGCAACATATTGTATGTCTTGTTATTATTTTTTGTAACTAAGCCTTGGAAACATTTTTCAGATTAAATAAATTTTATCTAGTGTATTCTCCGTCATTCTTTGTGAACTTACGAAGCCCAGGGAAGCTCATGCTACATGTATATTTGATTTCAGTATGAAACATTAATAAGTGTTTTTGGTGAACATAAGGACACCATAATAAATCCTTCATGGTGGCAGAAAAGGTGTATTCATTGCTAAGTTACTGGCTGTTCAGATTCCCTCTGATTTTCATTACTATCGTAATGAAAAGCGTTAGGGATACAAGGGTTACTTTGTTGTTTCCCTTTACAACCATTTTCTGTTCATTCACATATTTTAATGCACGCTAGTGCCCATTATTGGACTTTTTGCTTATAACTTAGGAGCCGGCATTATGCGGTGAACATCATACTTGGATTCAGTGAGCTCTGTTTTTCCATGGTGTACAGATTTCTACCTAATTCCTTTATTGGAGCACAATTTCATATTTGGATTGTATCAAAGAGAAAGGATCGGGTCAGGCTTCACATGTAGTTGTGAATTAAGGCGATTATCTCTGTCAGTCTCCCAACGAGTTCTGTCTGTTTGATGAGGATCATTACATCTGTGGGAGAGTGTGACTAAATCAAGCTGGTCTTGTAAGAGCTTCCGATACCGGGTACAACCAAGGAGAACTCCGTTTCATATAATTACTCGGTCAACCAGAAACACCCTGGCGGCGAAAGCTGATCTAAGTCCGCATCTTGTTACAAGTTACGAGAGACTGTAATAATGTATGTTTCTTTCTGTATCTCTACATATCTAGAGAGTAATAACTCTTGCCATACTAAGTATCTGTACAATTTGAACTTTATCAGAGTCACCCATAAGCCACAGAATTAGGCAACTCTTTTCCTAAGCTCACAAACAGAGCCCTAATGAATGTTTGCTTACATTGAGTTTCCTCATAACTAACACCTCACAAGGGATTCCTATAGGAGATAGACTGAGCTACTATCCTTTGGAAGTCTAATATCAGCACAAACATATGTTATATATGAACACTGCATTGCAAGCTCCATTAATCGCTCTCAAATGTTTTGAGAACCACCGCACAAGCTTGATGTATTATATCGAGTCCTTCCGATTTTTGTAGCACTAGCTAAGATATTTTTCAATGTGGAGCTACGATGAACATTACCAATTGTCTTTTTGCATTCCTTTGAGCTACATTCTTCACAGCTGGCATTTTCATTTCATTAGTAGCGTTATTCATGGTTTGCATTTATCCATTTTGTGTTCATCTTATATCACAGTGCACTGTGATTTGTTCATGGAGTTAGTTTCTATCAATGTGTTTTGTATACTAATTCCATTTTATATGGCTAGGTGTGTATTATACATTTTACTTGATTTTGTTTGTAATAAATTTTACATCTGATGATCCGTGACTGTTCATTGGTTTACAATAATATTTTTCTATTAATTATGGGCCTTTCAGATTTTTAGCGCTGCAATATTTTCTTTTTTTGTTATTGGATTTTATGTAGGTGGTTTGCAGCCACCTTTTCTATTGCAGCAGCTTGATCTCTTGGCTATTTTTTGTTTGTATAATATTGTATAGGCGCCATATCAAGGGTTGTTGTGTGTTTTTTGGAACAGCTGATCAGATTGCTGTATCTGGGACAGGCTGGGAGTTCATAACAAACTGGTTTGCAGCTTGGTGGGACTGATAATAATATTTTTCTTTTTATCATAAGAACTTAAGTGAATTAGTGGTGTGTGATTCTAGAGACAGTCAGCATCCTAACAGACCGGAGATTACACTCAAGGCTTACAAAAGGACGTACTGCACATATAGTTTCTGTTCCCCCCTTTTCTTGTTTTCTTTTCTATTTTTTATTTGGTGGAAGTGTGAGGTCCAGGATGGCCCCTGCCTATAAGCAGATGAAAAAGGATGAGCTTTTGGCTTTGTGTCGAAAGAGGAATTGTTGTCGTCCCCGGCAGGAACCGAGAACAACTGATTCAAGCTCTTATGGAGGCTGAGCAGAAACTAAGAGTCGGAGGAGGCAGTGGAGAATACCTCTCAGCTTCAGAACAGCAGTCAGCACTGGACATTACCACAAATACCTCTGTTGAACCAAGTGAGGAGTCTATCCTGGACAGTTACTTTCACACTGCTCTCAAACAGCTGAAGGATGCAGACTCAGCAATATCACTGTGGCTGATCCAGCAACTCCAAGTGGTTGCAAAACGCCGAGCAGACCGGGAGGCCACCAAACGCCGTGCTGCTGCAGACAGGGAGGCTGCCACTGCAGAGCGTCAAGCTGAACGCCAACACCAGCTGGAACTACCCAGGCTTAACAGAGGTCCGAGTAGGAAAAAACCCAGGCACGACCAATATTCCTTGTTGGAAAAAAACAGTGACCTTGATGCGTTCCTGAGGGGATTTGAAAGGACTTGCCAACAGTATAAACTGGACCCCAGTTTATACTGTTGGCCACCTATTTAACCCCTGGACTGAGAGGGAATGCTTTGGAAGCATTTGCAGACCTTCCCCAGGAACTGGACGGCAATTATGTCGCAATTAAGAAAGTCTTGTTACTTAATTTCAACATAACTCCTGAGGCTTACAGGCGGAAGTTCCAAGACTCAAGGCGCAGTCCCTCTGATACCTATGCCGGACTGTTAGCACAATTATTATCCATGATGCATCAATGGATTGAGGGATTGCAGGTACTGCACTATGATAAGCTAAAGGATCTTATTCTCCAGGAGCAGTTCCTCACATTGTGCCCAGCTGAGGTGAGGGAATGGGTTGTGGATCGTGACCTTAAGTCAGTGCAAGCGGCTTCTAGCCTGGCTGACAAGTACATAGTTACCAGGGCTCCTGTAATGAAGAAGAGTTGGGATGCACCAGGGAAAACTAAGTGGAAAGAAAGGCAACCTGGCGGATCACCCCTGAGTTCCCCGTCAACCAAACCAGCTGTTGCTGCACCTTTTGGGGGAGGAGGGGGCGGGGGGGGAACCTGTTTGGCAACTGGCCACAGGTGTTTTACATGTGATGAAGTGGGGTACATCAGTGTCAGTTGCCCCAGAAAGAAGAAAACAACTCCTTCCCCTGTGGGAGCCCCGGCAGGAAATCCAGTGCGGCAGTCCTGTGTGCAGGAGGACCCAAAGAACACCCCAGAGACAATCTGCAAGCAGTTAAGGTAGGACACCAAGTAACACTTGGGTTGTTATACTCTGGCGCAGACCTGACTCTTGTACATCCAACTCTAGTGAGCCCAGAGAACATTATTCCCGGGAAGACTATTGCTGTATGATAAGTGGGGGGGCCTACATTCTGCAGTACCCCTAGCCAGAGTGTACCCAGAATGGGGATCTGGCAGAGGAATATGAGACATTGGGGTACTAGATAATCTGCCTGCCCCAGTAATGTTGGGGACTGATTTGGGAAGGATGTACGCTACTTATATAAATGAAAGTGATGTCATTTCTGATGCACTGGTGCAAACTAACCTGATTTATTCCCAGATGGATTCTGCTGACCAACATAACATGAGTGCAAAAATATGTAGATTTGCAGGTACCTGTGATGCAGAGGGAGGGATTATGTGCCAACTCATTTGTTGATAATGCTCTTGTTGGAGAGACTAAGGGGTATATTTACTAAACTGTGGGTTTGAAAAAGTGGAGATGATGCCTATAGCAACCAATCAGATTCTAGCTATCATTTATTTAGTACATTCTACAAATGACAGCTAGAATCTGATTGGTTGTTATAGGCAATATCTCCACTTTTTCAAACCCGCAGTTTAGTAAATCTAGCCCTAACAGGTTGTGAATTTGATCAGGGCAAAATGTGTGCGATTGTGCCTAAATGTGATACCATGGCTGCTAATGTTTTAGGTAGTCAGACCGATTTACATGGCAGTAGTGAGCCGGAGATCAGCACAGAGGAGCTGTGCATTAACCCCTGAAAATGTGTAGGGAAGTTCGCTTGCAGATAATCCCCCTCCACCCCCTTCCTCACTTTAGAAGTTGCAGATTCAGGTACTAATTTGAATGAGCGACCTCATGGTGTGTGCCACACTAACAAGCTCAGACGTGAAGAAGATAGAATTTGTTGGGAATATGGCCTTTTGTACAGAGAGAAATGTCACTCTATGTGAAGAACCTGAAATGCTCTGTGACCATTTTGCATCCTTTAATGTGCTAGAGATATGTGAGGTGTGTTAACTCTTGCAACTATGTGGTATTATGCGAAGATCCAGATGTAATTGGGGAAAATTTGGAAACCCCTAATAATAGTGAGATGTGTAATGGTGTGAATGCCACACATGGTACTGTGGTAGAATCTAAATCTGTTTTTCCACTGACCTCTTCTCATGAGGTAGGGACAGGTGACAATGTTTCTGCAATTATGTTAGAATCTGCTGAGAGTACCCCTGTTTGTACCCAGGTACCAGGATATAACAGGGAAATGTAGGTTCCATTGTACATGAAATGTGTAAGTGAGGATGTGACAGGAAAAATGTAGGTCTTAGTATACCTGAAATGTGTAAACTGTCTGGTGTCAGTGTACACATGCCAGCAAGCAGTGCAGACCAAGTTCTAAGAATTAACACCTGAGGGGGTGGGAATGATAGAGGTGTCTGATGACAATATGGTAAATTGTGTTGTTTTGCAATCTAACCCTGTCCCTTTACAGACCACCTGTCCTGGGAAAAGGGAAGCTTGTTGTGAATGGATCACTGATAAATAACTTTTGGTATAAATTTATTTAAAAGAAATAGTGCAGGGCGCTTAGTTACATATTTGCACATTCACTTATTTTTGATATTGTGTATATTTTGGTAAGGGAAATCGTTATTTCTGAGACCAGGGTAGTAAATTAGTTTTTTCTGTTTTAACCTTTATAAAGCAAATGCCTATTTCTAATGTATATATCTGTTACAATGAGCCTTTGTTTAGAAAGTCTGCTGTGTATTGTGATGTGGGGAAATTACTTTTTACAAGTTTATACATTTCTTTGGGAATGTGTATTCTGCAACTGTTGGAACAAAAGGTCTAATGCTAATCAGGCCTTTTGATGTGTGAGGTTTCATTTGGAGACAGGAGGGTTTAATTTAAAATGTGCTGCTACATTTCCTGCGTCTAAATCAAAGATGCTGGACATCACAGCGTTTCTAGAATTTCACAGATAAGTGTAAATATTGTTAGCTTTGCGATGCATTTAAATCTATGTTTTGGTAAACGAGATTACATCCTGATGCTAAAAATAGCCTGTGTCCAAATCTGTATAAACACACTGTCTTGTACACTGAAATGTATCTTTCTGATTTCATCTGACCTGAACGCTGGTACCTTCAACCAGTGTTTGAGCAAATAAACATCACTTGCTTCATAGACCTGCCTGAAAATATCTTCCATATAGAAAATCCTGTGACCTACAGATTAGACCCAAACTCTAATCCGTTCTCCGGCTGATTCTGAGGTTGGACCCAGCTCTCAAGTACCACCGCTCTGCCTGCTACCCATGCAGCCATGGTCAGTGTGATAGGCCAGGGGGGATCCATTCACAGTAACCCTGATCCATAGTAAGAGGTCAGGAGTACCAGCCCAGGTACACCAACAGCGAGGTATGCTAGCAGCGTCAGTTACCCAGAAGGAACGTGGTTCTGAGTGCCATATAGGAGCTCAGTGGTGGGAGCAGGCTCCTCCCACTGCGGCAGGAGGGGCATATTCAGAATAACGAAAGGGGGCAGTGGCAGAGTAAGTAGAGCAGGCTCCCAGCAACAACAGACAGGGTGGCAAATGCGATCCATCCTGTCACACTTGTGTATGAGCTGTGTGTAGCCTGCCTGAGAGCGATCAGGAATCTGACCCCTTGGTGGATTTAGTAGTTTTTGCTAAAGAGGCAGGATCCCGAGTAGATGCCCACTGCAGTGAAGAGCTGTCTGACACAGTACCGCCCTATCAGTCCCATTTTACAGGGAAAACTGGAAAAACACACTTGGTCACACATCATGTAAACACAGGCAACCAGAAACCTCAGCCAGCCAGCATATTGTACTTCCCTAGAGGTGCTAGAAGCAATGAAAATCGAAATAGACGAGATGCTGCAGCTAGCAGTAATTCAAAAGTCTCACAGTTCTTGGGCTGCTCCAATGGTACTGGTCCCAATGCAATGTGGGGGCACCTGTTCTGTGTAGACTATAAGAGGTTGAATGAAGTCTCAGTGTTTGATGCTTATCCTATGCCTAGAATAGATGAACTACTAGATCAGCTTGCCCAGACACACTACATCACGGATCTCAGTAGAGCGCTCTGCATTTATCACCACATTTCGGCTGTTTGAGTTCTTGGTCATGCCCTTTGGAAGGAAAAATGCCCCTGTGTCCTTCCAGCGCCTGGTCAATGACCTGCTAGAGGGCCAGGAGGGACATGTAGTTGCCTACCTAGATGACATTGTGGTGTTCAGCCAGACCTGGGAGGAGCACCTGATCCATCTGAATAGTGTGTTAGGCCGAATTACTGAGGCAGGTCCAACTATCGAGCCAGAAAAGTGCCAGTTTGGCATGCATGAAGTGCAGTACTTGGGGCACTGTGTAGGGGGAGGTACCCTCCGCCCAGAGCCAGGCAAGGTAGAGGCTATCACGGTGTGGCCGACCCCTACCACGAAAAAGTAGGCCATGTTTTTCTTAGGTGCAGCTGGTTATAATCGAAAGTTCGTGCCCCATTATAGCACCCTAGTCAAACCTTTGACTGACTTAACCAAAAAGAAGTTACCACAGAGGATTGTAAGAATGCATTTACAGCTCTGAAATCTGCTCGGGCCCAGTCCCCTGTGCTATAGGCCCCAGATTTCAAACTAGGAGCTGTTCTTAGCCAGGTGACAGCATAGGGGGAGGAGCACCCTATTATTTTCCTAAGTAGAAAACTACTCCCCCGGGAGGGGGCGTATGCTACCATTGAACAAGAGTTCCTAGCCATCGTATGGGCACTGCAAAAGCTACAGCCCTACCTGTATGGACGGGATTTCACTATTATTACAGACCATAATCTCCTAAACTGGCTAAATATAATTTTCTGGGGAAAATGGAAAACTTTTAAGATGGAGTTTAAATTTCCAGTAATATAACTTCACCATTCAGCACCAGAAGGGCTCAGAACATGGAAACGCAGATGGCCTCTCGCGCCAAGGGGCAGAATTGGTGAATGGACAGGAGAGACAGAGACAGTAACAGGTCACAGTTCTCCGTGCCCTAGGTTTAGGGGGCGATGTGATGATTATGTAGTATATCAAATGACTGATTGTTATTTTCTGTTGAATTCATGTATGACATATGAATGAATATTTTATGTCACCTTGTAATGTAATCTCAACGTCTTTCAGGCTGGCCCATCGATTTCAATTTTCCAGCTCCCCTGACGAACCCATGCAGTTGGGACGCTCTTGTCTAATTCAACGGAGGAGAGGGAAAGGAGAATGAAAGAATGAAGAATAATTTGTGTATTTACTGTGGGAACTTGGGGCATCTTCTGAAGTCATGTCCTAAGCGGTTGGGAAATGACAGAACTTAGCTTGTCCGGTTGATGTCAGGCTAGGGTCGTTTACCTTCTCTCCGAACTCTCCTTTTTCACAAACATGTTTCTTTTCCGTTACTTTGCATTGCTCTACTGGATCTGCTAGTTCCCGCGCTTAACTAGATTCTGGAGCAGCCTGAACTTCATTTCACAAACCTTAGTGAATCAACTGGCTCTCCCTTCCGTCCCTCTGAAGAAACCGGTTGTCATAACTGGCATTGATGGATCCTGTCTCTCTAATGGTCTCATCCATAGATGTACTAAACTTCTTTCCCTACAGGTAGGGGCTTTGTATTGGGCAAGAATCTCTTTTCTTATCCTTTCGCTAACTACTAGTCCTCTTATTCTAGGTCTACCCTGGCTTCATCTACATTTACCTCACTTGAACTGGCCTTCCTCCCAAATTCTTGCATGGAGCAGAGCCTACTCTGGAAGATGCCTTACTCAGGTCAAACCTCTGGGGACTGTCCGCACTTCATTGGATTCTACCTCTTCCACTCTTCCTCCCCAGTACCCCTCTTTCTCGGAAGTCCTTAATAAAGCCTACTCTAAGCGACTACCCCCTCACCAACCCTGGGACTGCCCCATCAAATTACTGCCTTGGAAAATTCCTCCTAGAGGTCGAGTCTATCCTCTTTCCTTACCCGAGATGGAGGCTACAGCACTCTATATTAAAGGAAATTTACAATGTGGCTTTATCAGGCCTTCTACCTCTCCAGCCTGAGCCGGGTTTTTCTTTGTAAAGAAGAAGGACGGTACCTTGCGCCCTTGTATCGACTACCGGGGCTTATACGCCATCACAATTCAAAACTGCTACCCTATTCCGCTGATCACTGAACTGTTCAATCGTATTAAGGGTGCCACGAACTTTACAAAATTAGATCTTCATGGGTCCTACAACCTTGTCAGAATACGATTCGGGGATGAGTGTAAGATGGCATTCAGCACGTGGAATGGCCATTATGAATACCTGGTCATGCCTTTCGGGCTGTGCCACGCCCCTGCCTTGTTCCAGAGTTACGTTGTAGTTACGTCGTAGTGGTGTATCTCAATGATATTTTGATCTTTTCAAAGGATCTTCTGTCTCATAGCCTCAATGTAGTCGAAGTTCTCTCCTGATTATGCAGAAACCATCTTTATTGCAAGCTGGAAAAATTCTCCTCTGAAGTTTTCAGACTACCCTTCCTTGGGCATATTGTCTCTGGTTCGGGACTTCAGATGGATCCGGAGAAAGTTCGTTCCATTCTAGAATGGCCTCGGCCTAACACCCTTAAGACTATCCAGCGATTCCTGTAATTCGCGAATTATTACAGACGATTCATCTCGTGGTACTCTATTATCGCAGCTCCTTTGGTAGCTCTCACATGGAAGGGAGCCGAGACTTATTGTTGGTCACCAGAAGCTGTTGAGGCCTTCTTATTTCTCAAAAATGTGTTCTCCTCTGCACCTATTCTTAAACAGCCTGATGTGTCCCTCCCTAATTTTCCTTGAGGTTGATGTCTCTACAGTTCGTGTAGGAGCCGTTTTATCTCAGAGATCCACCCAAGGGGAATTTCATCCCTGTGCTTTCTATTCTCGCAAGTTTTTACCAGCAGAGAGAAACTACACCATAGGAGATAAGGAACTGCTTGCTATGAAGTTAGCTCTAAGTGAATGGTGCTACCTCCTAGAGGGGCTCGGCACCCTGTCACCGTTTTCACGGATCATAAAAATCTACTTTATCTCCAGGCTGCCCAGTGCTTGAACCCCGGTTAAATTTGTTGGTCGGTTTTCTTTTTCACGCTTCGACCTTCGTGTTACCTTCAAACCAGGCCTTAGGAATAAGAAGGCGGATGCATTATCCTGAGCTTTTGAGACCTCCGAACCCAAGGACTTCCTTGAACGCCCCATTTTGGAACCTAAATGTCTCAATTCAGCCACGCTTTCTCTTACCACTACTCCCCCTCCTGGGAAGACGATTGTTCCCTGGTACCTACGGAAGGGACTCCTAATCTGGTTCCATGCCTCACACTTTGCTGGACATGTAGGTACTCGTAAGACCATCAAGCTAATCTCTCGACATTATTGGTGGCCCAAGTACCAGTCCGAAGTAACAGATTTTGGAGCCGCCTGTGCTGTTTGTGCTCAACACAAATCTCCCTGCCAACCCCCATTGGGTCTTCTTCATCCTCTCCCATTATCTACTGAACCGTGGACCAATATATCTATGGATTTCATCACAGAGCTACTCGCCAGCAAAAAATTTAAAACCATTTGGATAATTGTGGATCGCTTTTCCAAAATGGCGCACTTTGTTCCCCTCATGGATTTACCTTCCTCAGCACTGTTGTCTCAGCGTTTTGTGAAGGAGGTTTTTTGTTTGCATGGCTTCCCCGCTGAAATTGTCTCTGACCGCGGAGTTCAATTTGTGTCAAAATTCTGGATGTCCCTCTGTCACCTTCTTGGTATTCGTCTAAAAGTTTCTTCTGCATGTCACCCTCAAACTAATGTCCAAACTGAGAGGGTCAATCAAGACCTTGAGACCTTTCTCAGGATTTTCTCCTCCGCCAACCAGGACAATTGGGTCGACCACTTATCATGGGCAGAATTTGTACACAACAATTCTTTTCATGAATTTACTTCAGCTACTCCTTTCTCCATTATATTCAGGACACATCCTCTCATTCCTGAATTCTCTGAACCTCCCACCCACCCAAATTCCAGTGATCAATACTCTACGGAAGGACTTCGTGTCTTCCTGGGCTTAAGTCCGGAGGTTCCTGAAGAAATCTTCTACTCTCTTACAAATTGTTTGCTGACAAAAAGCGTAGAGCTGTTCCTCCCCTGAAAGTTGGCAACAAACTATGGTTAATCAGAAAGAACATCCGTCTCAAGGTGCCTTGTATGAAATTCGCTCCCCGATACATAGGTCCATATAAGATTTCTCAGTTTATTAGACCCGTTTGTTTCAAATTACAGCTGCCTTCTGCCCTTTGCATTGCTAATACCTTTTACATTTTCTTGTTGAGAACCCTCATTATCAATTGCTTCTTGTCTCCCGTTACTTCTTCCTCCCATCCTGTGATTCAACAGTCTGATGAATTTGAGATCTCCCGGATTTTGGATTCCAAAAATTCTAGGGGGGGTGTTAAGTATCTCGTGGATTGGAAGGGGTTCTGCCCTGGGGAATGTTCCTGAGTGTGTTCCTCAGACGTCAAGACACCTTTTTTATTAAAGAAATTTCACTCCAAATTTCCCAACAAACCTGTCCCTAGGTGTTCAGTGACCACCTTTAAAGGGGGAGGTACTGTCACATGCCGATCTCCCACAGCTGCCGGTCTGGGATTTGGGAAAATTCCCTAATACTATAAATAGACCTAGCTCAATGAGCTAAGCTCATTGCGTATTGGAGCTTCTATCTAGTAGAAGCTGTTTGCGACGGTCCTGATTTTTTTTCCCTTCAATCAAGAAAGAAGAATCGAGGATCTTACAAATATGGGGCCCTCCTGTCTGAAGATAAGAAAACTTCAAGCAACAAGGGGGCCCTCCTGGCTGAAGACTGCAATCAACAAGGGGTGGGGCTTTGTGCTCAAGAAGAACAGAAGACATTAGAAGCAGGGACTTTGGATATAAATGCTTTTGGGACCTTTCAAGTCAGACTTTGGATACAAATATTTTTTGGACATTTCAAGCCGGACTTTGGGAATTACAAATTTATTTGAGACTTGTTCAAGCCGGACTATTGGATACAAAATTATTTGGAACTTGGTTGACAGCCATTTTGGGATTAAAAGCTGCTGACGACAGATGAAAACATCTGTGGTGAGTATAGGGCATTTATTATTTTTAATAAAAATATATGGTATAAATGGAAGTGTTTACTGTCTTTATTGTGGGTTTATTTATTTTTTTATTAAATGTTAGTGGTGTTAACAAGGGTGTAGTGGTTTATTTATCATTTTCTTTTGTGGAACTACAGGTCCCAGCCAGGCCAGGGTGTCAGGACATGTTGGCACTTGTGGTTCTCCAAGTGCCAACATGCCCTGGCTGCCATGGGTATGCTGGTGCTTGTAGTTATACAAGTATCAGCTTGCCCACACTATTTATGGCACCCTGGCTGGCTGGGACTTGTAGATCCACAAAACAAAATCTGTTTATATTTTCTACTATAATCGCCGTTATTATCCTACATCCACCACCCAGGGGTGTACGAAGAGCGCTAGTGCTTTCAGCACAGGGCTGGGCGTCCCTAGAAGGGGGGCCCGGTCGTTTTTTTTTTCAGTGGACCCCACTCCCTAGGAAATCCAGCCCAGCGCTGAATAGCCTGGGGTTGGTTTGTCATTATGGCAGGGGGATTCCTGCCGCGTGTGTCCACCTGCTATAGTACCACCAACCCCGGATGGTTTGCCTAGTGCTAGTTCCGTTAAAATAGGGGGGACCCCACGCAAACTTTTTCCCTGATTTTCACGGAACCAGCAGTAGTCTGGCAGCACTAGGGTAAATACTGAATAGAGAGGGTACCCCACGCTTTTTTTTTTAAACTTTCATCTATTTTTTACAGGTTTTACAGCTGCGGCTCTATTACAGAACAGTGGAACAGTGATGTGTTTATACAACACACTGCTAAGCAACATTCCCAGTGTGCCTCCTCTGGGTCCTAGTGCTAGGCCACACACTCAGTCACTGGGAGGTGTGAACAACAACACAAGAGGGGCTGTTACATTCTCCCCCCACTTGCTGGGCACCCTAACCTAAACTCTAGTGGGGACTGCCTAGCTAATCATACTCACAAACACACCCGACTCGCATATGCACTCACAGGCATGTAACACAAAAAAAAATTCACATATGTTTGCATTTAAAATCACAAGTATACAGCACATAACAACATTGGCAGCAGGAACACAAAATACAGTTTACATTGCATACTCCACACTCCCCCAATGGGTCTAAACACATGAGTCAAAGATGTTCTCTGTTTTTTATGAACATGCAAATGTGGCTTTATGACAAAGCAAGGTAGCACCTGCCCGTGCCTGCCCATTTCTCCCCCCTCCTGAGTGAAAAAGAGACAGGTGGCTCTGGTGGGCCCCCCCAACACATACATTTCCCCCAACTCACATCTCAGCAACATAAGCAGTGGGTGGCATTTGGCCAACGGGGTTGCCTTCCCCCGTTTTTCTCCTCAGCACTAAGCTGCAATTGAAGCATTATCTCTCCAACATGGACAATCTGCCTATCTTTGCTCCCTCCAATCCTCAGGAAGGGCAATATACAGATGTCACATTCTTCATCATCATCATAATCATCATCATCTATTTAGTTATATAGCGCCACTAATTCCGTAGCCCCATTGGAGCTTACATTAAATTCCCTAACTTACACACTCACACAGACCAAGAGAGACTAAGGGCAATTTAATAGCAGCCAATTAACCTACCAGTATATTTTTGGTGTGTGGGAGGAAACTGGAGCACCCGAAGGAAACCCACGCAAACAGAGTGAGAACATACAAACGCCACACAGATAAGGCCATGGTTGGGAATCGTATTCATGACTCCAGTGCTGTGAGGCAGAAGTGCTCACCACTAAGCCACCATGCTGCCCATTCTGGGTATCCTTCTTCTTGCTTCCCACTCAGCTGGATTAAGCGGCACTACAAGTCCCAGCAATGGACACACTGCTGTTCCATATACTGTCCCGGAAAGAGTTGCTCTGCAACCACTTGTGTCACCTCCCCCTTTTCAGGGACAGGCTGGGCCGGACAAAAAAAAATTACTTTGGGTTGGTCCCTACAGTCAGACGAGGTGGCTGGCCCCTCCCCCAGGACCAGTCACCTTCTCCAGTTCGCCACAGATCATTGGGATCCTCCCTCCTACTCTGTGTGTTTCACTACTGTTGTCACATTGGACGTGCACCACGTGACTTGTGCCGTCCCCTGTTTGAAGAAGAGAAGGAACCAGGTAAGTGAGGGGGGTGCGGTAGTGTGTGTGTGCATATAAATATAGTGTGTTTGTGTGTGTGAGAGGGGCAGCATATGAATGTAGTGTGTATGTGAGGGGACAGCATATGAATGTAGTGTGTGTGTGTGTGTGCATATGAATGTAGTGTGTTTGTGAATATGAATGTAGTGTGTGTTTATGTCAGCATATGAATGTAGTGTGTGTGTGAGGGGGCCAGCATGTGAATGCAGTGTGTCTGTGAGGGGACCAGCATATGAATGCAGTGTGTGTGTGTGAGGGGGGCAGCATATGAATGCAGTGTGTGTGTGTGAGTGGGCCAGCAAATTAATGCAGCGTGTATGTGGGAGGGGGCCAGCATATGAATGCAGTGTGTCTGTGAGGGGGCCAGCATATGAATGCAGTGTGTGTGGGTGGCAGCATATGAACAGGGCTGCCAAAAGGAATTCAGGGCCCCGGTACAACAAATTCATGGGGCCCCCCTTATAGTTGAGTAAGCAAAAAATATTTGCGCCGCCGGTAAAATTTTTCAGGGGTGTGGTCACACGATTGGGGGCATGGCAATTCACCATTGGGGGCGTGGCTAGCACATCAAAATCACTAGGTCCTGAATTCACCGGAGCGTGACATTTGTCCAAGCACTCCTGACTTTCAGGACATCTAGCACCCTTGTGTAGTATAGGAAGAATGTCGTGTGTACAGAAAGAGTTCAGTCTTGGCCTGCGCCCACTGGGCTCACCAAACATTGGCATTGTCCCTACTAGAATAACATTTCACACACTATGCTGCTCTGTCCTACCTGTTCTCACTTTCTCCACCTGTGGCTGCTGGTTTCTTTAGTTGTGGCTTGTGTGGAGTCCGGAATGTTGGTAGGACCTATTTGGGAAAAAAAATGGCAACATTTAGAAAATTACAGCTAGCCCCGGCGTTAAATCAATAGCACCCACGATTAATAATTAGACCTTCCTCCAGCCCCAACATTAAAATAATAGTATTCACATTTAATAAATAAACCTATTCCCTTCCTGCAAACAGCAATACCTATTTCCCGCAATCATCACTGCCATTAAATAACTCATAGTCACATTTAATAAATAGACCTCATTCTCCCTAAACTCACCCCCATATTCAATAGCCCCCAAACCAGCCCATCTTAAATTAATAGTCCCCACTATTAAATTGCCTCACCATCACCCTACAAACAAAATAGCACCAATTAATTAGCCACCACCTACCTCACACACACTACATTGCAACAAGCCCCGTGTGCCATCCAACACACAATACTGTGCCCCTTCATCACTACACTGTGCCTCCTTATGCTCACACTGCGCCCTCCATGCTGCTTTCCCCCCTTCTTTTTCACTCTGTGCCTCTCCCCTTTTTTTAAATCAGTGCTTCTCTCCCCCCTTTTTTTTTAATCAGTGCTTCTCTCCCCTTTTTTTTTTAATCAGTGCTTCTCTCCCCCTTTTTTTTTTTAATCAGTGCTTCTCTCCCCTTTTTTTTTTAAATTAGTGCTTCTCTCCCCCTTTTTTTTTTAATCTCAGCCTCTCTTCCCCGTTTTTTTACTCCCTCTGCATTATAGTACTGTCCCTTTCTGTTTTCCTCCCCTTAGCTCTCCGTTTCTTTACTTACCTTTTGTCAGCTTCTTTCTTTTCTTCTCTTCTCTTCTGTCTTCTCTTCTTTCTTCTGCCTTGGTCTTGTCCGGCGCTCCTCACTGACTGACGGGCGTGACTTGATGACGTCACGCCCGACAGTCAGTGTGAATGGTGCAGAGAAGAGAGAAGGGAGGCGGCGCCGCGACCACGTGAGTATTAATTTCTTTTTTCTTCGTTTTTTTTGTTCCAGCTCCCCCCACCAACGATCTTGCCGGACCGCCCCCCCCCCCCCCCCCCCCGCGGGAAAAATAAATAAATAAACATAAAACGCAAAATTAAAAAAAAAAATTAATAAATGTACCCCCCCCTCTCGGCGGCCCTGCAAATGAATCCAGTGTGTGTGTGTGTGAGGGGGCCAGCAAATAAATGCAGTTTGTATGTGTGAGGGGGCCAGCATATGAATGCAGTGTGTGTGTGTGAGGGGGCCAGCAAATGAATGCAGTGTAATATTTGTCAATATTCCCGGATTCAGCTATCATTCGATCACTGAGTCGGCTGTCTTTTCGAACAATCTGACTGATTTTTTCTACATTCTCTTCGGTTCTTGAAGAGCAAGGTCGTCCAGGGCGTTCATCATCTTCGACATTCTCACGTCCCTTGCTAAATCTTTTGTGCCACTCAAACACACGTGCACGAGACAGGCAGTCATTCCAATAGGCCGTAGTAAGCATTTGAAAACATTCTGTTGGTGTTTTTTGCAATTTTACTAAAATTTTCAAATTGACACGTTGTTCAACTTTTAAACTTAGCGTTTTTTCGGCACTCTACAGAAAACACAACCAAACTAAATGGCGACTCACAATCAACTGAACGTCATAGAGTGTTGCAGCTTGTCATGCAGGTTCAGACCGGTTCAAAGTTACTACGTATGCAGTTATAAGCGGTTCTGACTGCTTGTTTACTAGGTGGAATCATAGTCTCGTTATTTATTAGACATACCTTGTATATGGATTAAGCAACACTAAAATAGGCTTTTTTATATTGATAAATATATATTGTACAGCAACCCACCCTTGAAGGATGGGACGCTACTTATGGGCCAGTGCTATGTGCTTGCATCCCGGGCTAAAGTCTGCCAGCCAACCCCTGCCCCTTATCACCCTAGGACTCTGTTTAGCACCTAGAGACAGTCAGACATGGTACCCCAAGTGTGTTACTCCAGCTGGGCGCACTGTACTCATACCATTTTGTAACCCCCTGTCACTGTGTGTAGTGTTGAGGTGCACAGTTTAGTCAGAGCACCTCCTTCTCAGCCCTGGCTAGCTCCTGTAGTGAATATAGATGACCAGGGGGTCCCCGCAAATGCAGGGTATTTTTACACAGTCTCTGTGAAGATATTTGGACACAGGTGATGTAACTTGGTGGTGCAGTGCAAGGAAATGTCTCTATATTGCAAAATAAACTCTTTATTTACACGCCTTCTTCACTCCTGCACATTCTTACCCTGTTGAAGTGATAAATATGTATAGTTCCTATATACATCTTTTGTCTTCTCCTGCACAATTCTTACGGTCTACATGAACAAAATGTCAATGGGACAGTCACATCCAAAATGGGGTCTCTCTAGCTCACCCTTATCTCTCTCTCACAGCAGTGTTTACTCACCCTTCATCTACGGGGGTAATATATCTCTCCCATGCTCTGCGGGGGTATTATCTCTTACCCGTGCTTTGCAGGGGGAATTTCTCTCTCCCGTGCTCTTTGGGGGTAATGCATCTCTCCCGTGTTCTGCAGAGGCCTTGCTTATACAAAAATGCCGGGACCCTGCTTACTATATTGAATGGTTATTAGTAAGAAAATATATTTCGTAAAATGTGTTTTTTTTCTTTAAATTCAGGAATTGTACATATTGTGCTTACACGTATATGAGTAAGTGATAATATGCCATAAGTCATTAAAAGAGTAATCCAGAATACATTCTCTTCAAACATTTTACACCTACAACATAACCTGATCACTAAACATGATCATAATACATTTCTACTATACAGTTCTGTTATACTCTGCAGACATAGGGGACAATTAATTTTTTGTTTCAGACTATTCCTCTATTCTTTGCGCTATGGTGACCAATAAAACGACTTTTCCTACATATTTAATTATTCTGGCATTATATCTTTGCTTGCATAATAGTCGTATAAATCTGCTCACTACCCTCAGGGTGGTGCAAAGATTTACAAACCATGTACTTTAATAAGGAAACAGGCACAGCACTGTAAAGTACAAATATATTACAGTAGACCTGTGTTATATTACGTTCTACTGTATTGTAATATATATGTCATTGTTTTCTGTTATAATTGAAATATATTATTACTTATAATAATAAAAATAATTCATATTTAATATTTAATTGATTTTTTTATGTTCTAGTATTCTATACATAGCTATAATTATTACATCATTTTAATAATTCATATATAATGAATGCTGGTTTCAATTAATCCAAAATATTATTATTGTTATTATTATTATTATTATTATTATTATTATTCATAGCTATTTATTTAATACTGATATATTATATAAGTATAGCAATGTATATTACATATAGTACTATTATTAAGTATTAGTTATTAGCAAAAATATCCTAAAATATTTTTTATAGGCTCCTCTTGTGCTGGCACTAGATTAGAATATAATACAAATTAGTGTAATTAAATATTATGTTTATTAACTCTTATTTGTTCTTTATCTTGTTGTCAATATTTCCTTTTGGTTCTGGGGCAACAGCTAAAAGCTGTTCTTGTATTGATAGTGTTGCTGTCAGTAGGACCTCAAATATACTGTGTCTATAAATGTCTTGATTGTGTAAAGAAATTTTAGGCATTTTATAAAATATATATAAATCAATGTTTTTATAAATATTTATATTTTGGACATTTGCTTCATCTTGCCTTCGGTCACTGTTGGCTGTTCTGCATGTCCACTGACGAGTGGAGCATCTATTTGACCTCAATTATGAAATTCAGGAAATAAGCCATTACCTGTTTAAAATAGAAAATATAATTGACAGTTATTGTGTCTTGAGTAAATTTAAAAATTAAAACATGAAAGGAGAACATGCTTCCAAACCATTTATATTGTATTTTTACATAGACCCTAACAAATGCTGTTTTCTGGTGGCGAGGACATGGGTGGTGTCCCAACATTCAGTTGTATTATGTCAGTGTCCAAGACTGTGGCAAATTGAAATACATTTTTAATACCAAAAACACGTTATAGTTCAATGTGCATCTGTCTTTATTATGAATGTAACTATTTTTTTAAGCTTTGTGGTGACTTTTTGGGACAGTTTTTTAAAAACCCAGGTGTATGAAAGGGCGAATTGATTGAAAACCATTGTCCATTATCCTGACATTCAGAAGTGATACAAATAAGTGTGAGATATTTCAAGCAGCAAGTTTTGCAAATCGACAGAAAAACCAATAGAAAACAACCGGGAAAAAAGGCAAGATTGCTCAAAAAGTATGCTGTTTAAGCTTTCATAGCATAAGAGGAGGCACCATTAACTTATGAATTATGGGGCAAGCGTAATGTATTGCGCAAGAGGGCAACATTATTTAATAATTAACTTATTTAATTAATTTATAATTAAATTTTGCTAACAGGACATTAATTAATTATTATGTGGGCAACACTTATTATTTTATGATGGTGGCAAATTTTATACTGCACACTTGTGGCACTAAAAGTACCAGCATGGGGCGTGGCCTGGCTGAGGTCTGGATCAGACGTGCTGTGCTGGAGCTCTGCCAACTTTGGCACTATAGTGCCACTTTTTGGTCTAAGTTACCCCTATTCTGGGTCAGGGGTCCAGTTGCATTAGTCCCTCTGCCTTTCTGGGACTCGACTCAGCGGTGGATGCCCCTCGCCTTCCCGGTGTGGCCCACTCCTACCCTCTGCAGCCTGGGCAACCAGCACTCTGCTGCAGCGCTTTCCAAGTTTCCTTGTGCCTGTACCTGGTACCCATATGCAGTGCTGAACTCCCTAGATGACCCTCCTACATGCCTGTTTGCCTCTGTGGATTGTGAGCCTCTGGTTACAGTTGGTGCGGAACCCGCGGGAATCACCCATTGGCTCCCTGGTTACCTCTGGCGCTTCCCAATCAAGCTACCCCCTGTGGGCATTGAATGGTCCTGTTTCTGGTCACTTACCTGCCAGGGACCCGCGCTGCCCATCCATACTCTTCGTTACCTCCGCACTCTGTGCCCCAGCTGTCGCGGCCATCGTCTCTCCACGTGGCATCTGTGCTCTGCTGCAACCCTCTGGCGGAATCTGGCTGGCTTCATCTCCCAATGTGTCAGGTCTCCAGCTGCTCACCCTGAAGTCCCTCTGACTGGTGAGTTGCACTGCGTGTGCTGTTTCCTGTCACTGGCTCCCTGCTTTCTGTGCAGCACTGCTAGGATATAATTCCATATACTGTGCAGCCAATGAACTGATCTCCTCCATCTGTGCCCCTCTGGTGTGCTCCACTAAGTGACTGTGCAGGCGGTATCACGGAGTGCTGCTCAGTTCTGTTTGTCAGTCTTTTTTACTCAACTGTATTGACTAGCATTACTGAGGCTCTCTCTCTCTACTGCCGCCCAGTGGCTAAAACAATCTCTACACTTGTTCTATTTCTCCAGTCTTCAGACTTGCCTGGTACATTCCCTGTGTGCAATCAAAATTCTGGACTGCCCAAGTTTGTTTTTTTCTCTTCCTAACTTACTTAACCGTCCTCCATGCGGTACCACGGATCCGCACTCATGTTTTAATACCACATCCGGTTCATTCAGGAGAGCTGGGGATCTCAACTGTTATGTTTCTGTGATGTAACTGTCACCTCATTTCCAAGTGGCCTTTTCTGATCGAGTTTTCTGCTCTGACAACCTCCACTGTGTTTGACCTACCCCCCCCACCATTTCCTGTCTGACCCCTATTTTACCTATGTCAAGAAACAAAAAACATCATTCTAAGGATATCCCACAATATTACCCTAATAAGAGCTTCTCAATCTCTGGAACCGAATAAGCGGCTTCTCCCCACTCTCTTGAGGACTCCGAATCTGACGCGGATGTGTCCGCCCCAGTGTAACGGACTTACCTGATCCCCGCCGCTCCGTCCAGAAGCCGCACTTCCGCATCCATCACCACGTGACCACACCCGGAGGCGGTCACATGACCACAACCCAGAGGCGGGGATTTTGAATCCCCTTCAGCATAAAAACCTCACTCTGACACTCGCTGCGGCAGAGATGGCTCTCTTATCCCTGTGTACCGACCCGGCTTGCTGACCATTCTCCTATTCTTGTGACCCGTGTACCGAACCTGGCTTGTTGACTCCGAGTTGCCTTCTGATTCTGCCTGACTCCATTCCTGTGTACCGAACCGGCTTGTTTGACTCCGCTACCTCCGCTTCACTCCACTGTACTACATCTTGGGGCGAACCTGGGGACCGCGACCTGCGACTCCTGGCAGCGAAGCCCACCCTGCCTTGCGGCGGTTCTTGGTGAACACCGGGGAGATCGTTAGACTCCGCACCTCAGGTAAGCCAGCGCTAATCAGGATTAGTAATAGAAGTATCCAGAATCTGTTACAGTTTGCTCTGACCATGGATACCACAGCTAAAGATCTGTTGGAGCATTTAGTAGGAAGGATGGATAAGCAAGAAGCTAACCAAGAGAAACTTTTAAAATTCCTCAATAGTCTATCTACTCGGTTGGATGTTGTCCAGAACACCCTAGTGGCTGGTGGATCACCTGGGCCGGCAGTGGCCCCTGTACCTCAGGCCGCAGCAGCAGCTTCTTCCTCACAGTTACGGTTACCTAACCCACCCAAGTTCGATGGAGACCCCAAGTATTGCAGAGGATTTTTAAATCAATGCTCCATACAATTCGAGCTTCTACCAGGGAACTTCCCTTCCGAAAAAACGAAAGTGGCCTATGTGATTTCGTTATTGTCCGGTCAAGCCTTAGCATGGGCTTCCCCCTTATGGGAGAGGGACGACCCCATTCTACATAACTTCAGCGTCTTCTTGTCCACTTTCAAGAAAATATTTGATGAGCCAGGAAGGGTGTCCAATGCTGCTTCCGGCTTATTACGTCTCCGCCAGGGAAACCAGTCTGTGGGACAGTATGCGGTCCACTTCAGAACTATGGCCTCTGAACTTCGCTGGAACGATGAGGCCCTAGTAGCTACGTTCTGGCAGGGCCTTTCAGACCGAATCAAAGACGAGCTGGTATCTCAGGAACTCCATACGTCTTTGGATGATATTATCTCCCTCTGTGTCAAAGTTGATTTGCGTTTCAAGGAACGTAATTCCGGGAAGGAACAGTCTCGGCGTAGTATGATTCACTTGGCCCCCAACTTTAAAACCCCTGTTCTTCCTCCTGAAGAGCCCATGCAACTGGGGCGGACCCGCCTGTCGGCCGAAGAAAGGGAGAGGAGATTTTGTAACAAGTTGTGTTTATATTGTGGAGAGAGCGGCCATCTTCTGAGTTCTTGTTCTAAACGCTCGGGAAAAAACAGGGCCTAATGAGTTCAGGAGCTGTATCGTTGGGCCTCTTTTCTCAGTGTCAGTCAGTTCCCAGTAGTAATGATTGCCTGTCTATTCCCATTTCCCTTCAGTTAGGACAAAAGACTTTCCTGCAGTCGGCTCTTCTTGATTCCGGAGCAGCAGGAAATTTCATCTCTGCCGCAGTAGTTAAACAATTTGCTATTCCCACACAAGCTTTGGAACAACCCACCTCTCTGATAGCCATTGATGGGGGAAGAATTCCTGAGGGGTCCATTCTGGTACGCACTATTCCCCTACTGCTTCAGATAGGAGCGCTTCATCGGGAGAAGATTTCTTTTCTAGTAATTCAGAGATCTACCAACCCAGTCATCCTAGGACTTCCATGGCTTTGTCTCCACTCCCCCACCTTGGACTGAAAATCAGGTCACATATTGTCCTGGGGACAGTCCTGCTTCTCTCACTGCCTACAGAGAGTGGTTCCTCCGAATAGTCCCAGACGTTCCCAAGAATTTCCTGTGACTCTTTTGCCTGAACCATACCAAACCTTCTCTGATGTTTTTTTGTCAACAAGAAGCCACTAGACTTCCCCCTCACAGAATCTGGGATTGTGGCATTGATCTAATACCTGGTAAACCCATTCCCAGGGGCCATGTTTACCCCCTTTCCCTCCCAGAGTCTAAGGCTATGGAGAAGTACATCCAAGAAAATCTAAAAAGGGGCTTCATCCGCAAGTCTGCCTCCCCAGCTGGGGCTGGCTTCTTCTTCGTAAAAAAGAAAGATGGGAGCCTCCGCCCTTGCATTGATTACAGAGGCCTGAATGCCATTACCGTTAAAAATCGGTATCCACTGCCACTGATTTCCGAATTATTTGACCGGATTAAGGGTGCCACCATCTTTTCTAAACTTGACCTCAGAGGAGCGTATAACCTCATACGCATTAAGGAGGGGGATGAATGGAAGACGGCGTTCAACACCCGAGACGGCCACTTTGAATACCTGGTCATGCCCTTCGGGTTATGCAATGCCCCGGCCATCTTTCAGGGCTTTATGAATGAGCTGTTTCAAGACCTCTTGTACCAATCCGTAGTCATCTACTTGGAAGACATTCTCATCTTTTTTTCAAGATCTAGTATCCCATCGCACTCATGTATTGGAGGTCCTCTCTCGTATCCGAGAAAATCATCTATTTTGCAAATTGGAGAAATGCACCTTCGAACAGAAACAAATTCCCTTCCTGGGATATATTATTTCTGGCACCGGTCTACAGATGGATCCCACGAAATTGAAAGCCATACTTGACTGGCCCCAACCTTCGGGCCTTAAGGCCACTCAACGCTTCCTAGGATTCTCCAACTATTATCGTCAATTTATCAAAGGGTACTCTTCTCTCGTGGCTCCCATCACAGCATTGACCCGTAAATCTGCTGATGCTGGTATTTGGTCCACTGAGGCTATCCAAGCCTTTATATTATTAAAGTCTCTTTTTTCATCTGCACCCATTCTTCAACAGTCGGATTGTTCACGTCCTTTTGTCCTGGAGGTAGATGCCTCTTCTGTTGGCACAGGAGCCGTACTATCACAGCGAAGCCCTTCTGGAAAACTTCATCCCTGCGGATTCTTTTCCCGTCGCTTTTTACCTGCTGAGAGGAATTATGGGATTGGCGACAAAGAGCTCCTGGCCATCAAGTTGGCTCTCTCCGAATGGAGACATCTACTAGAAGGAGCGCAATTTCCTATCACCATATATACCGACCATAAGAATTTGCTTTACTTACGCACTGCTCGATGTCTAAACCCTCGACAAGCAAGGTGGTCCTTATTCTTCTCACGCTTTGATTTCAACATCACTTTTCACTCGGGATCCAAGAATATGAAGGCAGACGCCTTATCCCGCTCTTTTGATTCAGCCGACATGGAATCCTCGGAAGATAATAAATTCATTGTAAATCCATGTCAAGTATTGGCAGCTACACACCTGAAAAAGGGTTGTCCTCCGGGCAAAACATTCATCTTGCCACAACTACGCACCCGGCTCCTTCACTGGGCTCATCACTCACTCTTCTCTGGGCATGCCGGCATTCGTAAGACCTGTGACTTATTGTCCTGAAGTTACTAGTGGCCTTCCTTGCTGGAAGATGTGAAGAGATTTGTTGCTGCTTGTTCCAAATGTGCTCAACACAAGACCTCTAGGAAGAAGCCTTATGGATGCTTGCTCCCATTACCCATTCCTGATTACCCGTGGTCACAGATCTCCATGGATTTTATCACGGACCTTCCTCCTTCCAAATCCTGTACTGTGGTGCTTGTGGTCACGGATCGCTTCTCTAAAACAGCTCACTTTATTGCTCTTAAAGGCCTTCCTTCTTTCTCCTCCTTAGCCGATATTTTTATTAAAGAAATATTTCGCCTCCACGGCTGTCCTCAACATATTGTCTCTGATAGGGGATCACAATTCATATCTAAATTTTGGCGGTCTTTTTGCAATAAATCAGGGATTAAGCTTGACTTCTCTTCCGCATATCATCCCCAGTCCAATGGGGCTACTGAGAGAACCAGCCAAGAATTAGAGAAGTTTCTAAGAATATTTATCTCTAGTAACCAAGACAACTGGGTGGACCTTCTCCCTTTGGCCGAGTTCGCCCATAACAACCATTTCCATGAGGCCATCTCTAACTCCCCCTTTTTTGTTCTTTATGGCTGCCATCCTAGGCTACCCACCTTCTCTCAAATCTCTTCTTCTGAAGTTCCGGCGGTGGACTCTCGGTTTTGTAACTTCTCCGCTATTTGGGAACAGACCAAGATAAATTTAAAGAAAGCAACCACTCGTTCCAAGAAATTCTATGATAAAAGGAGAAGAATGACTCCAAGTTTTTCAGTCGGTGACAGGGTATGGCTATCCACCCAGAACATTCGTTTAAAGGTTCCCAGTAAAAAATTTGCTCCCAAGATTATTGGCCCATTCGCTATTTCTGAGATTATTAATCCCGTAGCCTTTAGATTGAGTCTGCCTCCCTCTTTATGCATACCCAATGTCTTTCATGTCTCCTTATTAAAACCGATGGTAACCAACAGATACTCCACCTCGTCCAGAACTCCTCCTCCTGTTGTGGATCAGGATCAAGTCGAATACGAGATTTAAACTATCCTAGATTCTCGTAAAGTTCAAGGTGCCATACAGTTCTTGGTGGATTGGAAGGTTACGGCCCTGAGGAGCGCTCATGGGTAAGAGCCATTGATCTGCATGCTCCCCGTCTACTTAAATCCTTCCATAAAAAATTTCCTTTGAAACCCTATTAGGTGTTCGGAGTCCACCTTTATGGCAGGGGGTACTGTAACAAACTTACCTGATCCGCGCCGCTCCGTCCAGAAGCCGCACTTCCGCATCCAGGACCACGTGACCGCACCCGGAGGCGGTCACATGACCACAACCCAGAGGCAGGGATTTTGAATCCCCTTCAGCATAAAAACCTCACTCTGACACTCGCTGAGTGTCAGAGCAACACTTACCTGTTCCTGGCTCCTGTTCTTCGTGGATTGCAGTGTCTTCCAGTTTCCAGTGTCTTCCTGTGTGCTGATCTCTGCCTGTTTGACTTCCCTGGCTCTCCTATCCCTGTGTACCGACCCGGCTTGCTGACCATTCTCCTATTCTTGTGACCCGTGTACCGAACCTGGCTTGTTGACTCCGAGTTGTCTTCTGATTCTGCCTGACTCCATTCCTGTGTACCGAACCGGCTTGTTTGACTCCGCTACCTCCGCTTCACTCCGCTGTACTACATCTTGGGGCGAACCTGGGGACCGCGACCTGCGACTCCTGGCAGCGAAGCCCACCCCGCCTTGCGGCGGTACTTGGTGAACACCGGGGAGATCGTTAGACTCTGCACCTCAGGTAAGCCAGCGCTAATCAAGATTAGTAATAGAAGTATCCAGAATCTGTTACACCCAGTTACCAAAAAAAACTTCCTCTCTTTGATTAAGGAGATGAAAGAACTTCGATCCTTGGTCCATACTGAAATTCAAAATGCTCTTCATAGTTTGCGAACAGAGGTGTCCAGGCTGAGTTCCCGAGCGGACCATATCGAAAGGAAGATGGAGGACATTGTCTTATTTCAGGAATCTACGGCTGACTACCTCTCTCAATTTCACCAGTAGCTCAATGCTATCCATGACCGCCAAGACTATATGGACAATAGAGAGAAACAACCTCCAAATTAAAGGCGTCCCAGAGTCTGTTAAATCTCGCCGATCTGATCAATCTGTGCCTAGAGATGTTATCCTCCGTCTTCATTTTTTCACTTCCAAGGAAACTGTCTTAGAAGCTGCCAGAAAACTCCCTTCCCTAACTTATGAGGGTCAAACCCTCCAAACCTTTTAAGACCTCTCTCCCGCCACTCTCTCTCGGAGGCGAGAACTCCAGCCCGTCACTTCAGTCCTTAGGGAGAACAATATTAGATACCACTGGGGGTTTCCCTTTCGCCTTTATCTTTGGAATCAGAAGCAACTATGAGTCAAAACCTTGAGTGATGCATGCGATCTCCTCCGCAGGATTGGCCTGAACCAGCATGCTTCGCCGGAAGCATGCTCAGGCTCTCGACAATGTTCCAGGGCCCTCCACACCAAGAGCCCAATGACTCTTGCGTAGAGAATGGTCAAATATTCCTCGCCACTCAAAGCCGCAACTTACAGATTCCTGACTGCCTCGTTCCCGTTCCTGCTCCTCCTTCAAGTGCAATTTGCATTTGCTTGCACTCCCCTGCACTTGACCCGCAATGGTCCTTGCAGCTGCCTGGACTTTGGCATAGCTTTGTTGCGTTTGGATGTGGAAATCAAGGATGTCACATCTTCAGTCGTCTTCACCCTCCATCTCCCTGCACTTTTTGACAGCACTGCTGCCGCTAGACATTGTGATGCCTTCTATTGACTGTTACCCCATCCTCTGCTGTTTCAAGAAGTGGCACCCTGCTGCCTCTTACTCCTTCCCCATGCTGCATATCCTGAAATGTCACCTCACTCCCCTCTTATGGACCTATAATGTGTTCCTGATGCGGCAATGAAAATGAGCAGACTACTACTCCTGTTTCTTTTTCCGCTAAGTAATTGTGATGTTCTGATTTATTAATTTTTATTGTATTTTATTTTTTTTATTTTTTTATCTGTTTGACTTTTCGCTATTTTAGTTTTTTGCGGCTTTTTCTATTGTTGTTATTGTTGTTCTGTTGTTTGTTGTATGCCTCCCGGCAGCTTTTATACCTGACTATGACCTGATGCTTCTGATGCAAACAGGGCGATCTGTGTCTGGCTATTGATTAGTTTTATGTTCCACATAATTTGTTTAATTTTGGTGATTTTTCCTTCCCCTTTTTCTTCTCTACTTCAGGGTTTGGTACTTTCCTCAACCTCTTCCCTTCCTCTCCTTCTTCATAGGTCATGCACTCTACGTTGGCCACTCGGGATCTTCTTTTTGGTCTCCTGTCCCTCCGTTCTTGATAGTAGCTAGGCTTACACCCCCTTGGAGCCTAGGGCTCTATGCAGGTTCCCCTGATGACTTGTTCATCATGTCCTGTCCTTATCCAGCAATTGTGACAAGTGGATTTTGGTTCGCTATGTCAGCCCCTTTTTACCCTTAACCTCCGGTCTTTCCCTTCCCCTCCTTACTGGTCATCGCTCATCCTGTCCTATCCCGCATTTTTTATTCCTGACATCTCTTTCCTGTTTTGGTCTCCTGCTTTCCAAACGCTGACTTTCTCATGACCCTCAACCTTATCTCCTATAAAGTCAAGGGCCTCAACTCCCCTCAGAAATAAGCCCAGCTTCATTCCTCTCTCCAGTATCTTAAAGGAGACCTGATATTCCTACAAGAAACACATTTTGTTAATCACCTCCACCCTGAACTCCGCTCCAGAAAATTTCCCCTGACATATTATGCATGTGATCTTAGGCAGAAGAAACAAGGTGTTGCAATCTTGTTTGCGCGCCATCTAACTTTTGACCTTCTTGACTGCCATAAGGATAGGGAAGGTAGGTTCCTGATCCTCATAGGCTCTTTAAATAACCACCCCTGCTCCCTAATGAATCTTTACGCACCCAACATTGATCAACATAAATTCTTCATGGGCTCTCTGCTTGCACATGTTCACCAGGGCGAGCTTATTGTTGCTGGTGACTTCCATGCCGTCTTAGCCCCGACTGTAGACTGCACATCCGTCCCCTCCTCCCCTTTACCCAGGAGAGTTGCCCACATCACCAGCCACAACCTCAGCCACGACCTCACTCTCAGACTTGGCCCCTCCCAAATTTTTCCTACTATTTGTTTGGACCATGCCCCTGTCTCGGCTGTACTCACCTCCCACGCCCAAAGCCTTCCCAAAGTAACCTGAAGACTTAACAAATCTCTTCTAAATGATAAGGAAACCATTACCCATCTACATTCTCTCCTCTCTGAGTATTTTGAGATGAACAATACCCCTGCTATTTCCTTCTATCCCTCTGGGATGCTCACAAGGCTGTAATTCGGGGTAATTTTTTTGCCCTAGCCTTTTGGTCTAAACGATTCCCTCTGGCAAAAACTATTCAATTAACGGACTCACTCAGAGCCTTAGAGGAACGTCACAAGACCAATCCTTACCCTCCTGTTCTCAAGGATATTACTTCTGTTCGGGGTGAACTCAATCTTTTACTATCCCACCAGGTTGCCTATAAGCTGAAGTGGCTCAACCAGCACTATTATGAGAAGGGTGGCAAGGCCGATAGACTGCTTGCTACCAAGCTTAGAGCCAAGATTGCGTCCCGGAATCTCCTGGCTGTCAGGGACTTCGATGGAGTTTTACATTATGACCCCCATCGGATTCGTTCTGCTTTCCAATCCTACTATACTAAACTTTATAACCTCCCTCAACCTTCAGATCCCATGGTCACCCAACAGCACTCGCAGTTGATTAGTTCTTTTCTCTCTTATGCTAAGCTCCCGAAACTCTTCCCGCAGGCTAGTGCTCTCCTGGGGTCGAGATTACCAGGGATGAAGTTGAACAAGTTGTAAAGTCCCAGAAGTCAGGTAAGGCTACAGGACCTGACGGCTTTACGGCTGTCTACTACAAGAAGTTTGCTGAGCTCCTGGTTCCTTGATTACACACTCTCTTCAATTCAATCCTAGCTGGAGGTTCTTGGTCCAGGGTGTCACAACCAGGGCCGGTGCTAGGTTTCTGGGCACCCTAGGCAAAGATTCAGCTTACCGCCTTCCCCCCCCGTCCAATACCCTCGATCCACATTCATGAACTCATCAAAAAGAGAACTGAAAGCTTCAAATATAATAAAGGTATTTTTTTAAGTGTGAACTTATTGGGAGTAGAACATCCTTCTATATAATTTCTACATTTCTGAGTATATTGAGTATAAGTGGACATGAGTATAGGTTTTTGTTTATGGTTGTTTATTTAAAGACTAAAGTCAGTGTATTACCTAAAAATTAAAAATTGATGTATACTGCCTGTCAGGTTGTCCCAAAGCTGATGTCTCAACTGCTGCTGTTCAGGGGCTACATTACATAGGCATCATCAGAGCTGACTTAAGTCTTTAGGGAGCCCAAAGCACACTCAGACAGGTGGGGGGTTCCTATTGTCTAGTAAGAGTGGAATACATTCAAAGAGGGAGGGGGGGCAAGCACACATGGGCAGGAGGAGACATTGGCAGGAGGAGACAGGCACGCATTGGCAGGGGTAGATATGGGCAGGAGGAGACATTGGCAGGAGGGGACAGGCACACATGGGCAAAGGGAGGACAGGCACACATGGGCAAAGGGAGGACAGGCACACATGGGCAAAGGGAGGACAGGCACACATGGGCAAAGGGAGAACAGGCACAAATGGGCAAAGGGAGAACAGGCACACATGGGCAAAGGGAGGACAGGCACACATGGGCAAAGGGAGAACAGGCACACATGGGCAAAGGGAGAACAGGCACACATGGGCAAAGGGAGAACAGGCACACATGGGCAGGGGGAGGACAGGCACACATGGGAAGGGGGAGGACAGGCACACATGGGCAGGGGGAGGACAGGCGCACATGGGCAGGGGGAGGACAGGCGCACATGGGCAGGGGGAGGACAGGCGCACATGAGAAGGGGGAGGACAGGCACACATGGGCAGGGGAAGGACAGGCACACACGGGCAGGGGGAGGACAGACACACATGGGCAGAGGGAGGACAGGCACACATGGGCAGGGAGGGAAGACAGGCACACATGGGCAGAGGGAAGACAGGCACACATGGGCAGAGGGAAGGCAGGCACACATGGGCAGGTAGGGAAGACAGGCACACATGGGTAGGGGGGGCAGGCACCTGTGGGTGTCATGGTGTTGTCATTCTGCATGCAAATCTCCTTACCTTAGATTCCAAGTTTCTCCATTTCCGTAGTCCAAGGGCAGGAACAGAGTTGCTCTTCTTTCACAGTAATTCTGAGCAGTGCAGCTACCACAGCACCTCCCCTGCCAGACTTCAGCTTCCTGGGCTGCCTTCAGGCTGCAGCTGAATGCAGCAACTCCGGAAATCCATTAGGTGCTTTGCATGTACACACAATCGTGCTTCCTCCAGAAACTGCTTCTAAACATGCCTCCAACTTTACAGAATCCCCCCTAACTTCCCCCACTCTCACAGATTAATGGAAGGGGAGTCGGCAGTGGCACCCCCGCTGCCACTGACACCCGGAGAACATTCACCTGACTGTGAGTGTCTATTCGGGATCCCGCCTATAGTGAGGCTATGGGCGGCATTATTTCTTCATGAACACTTCCGTGGGTGGAGAATAGGTGTGCAGAAGTGAGACAGAAGGGCGCCTTGCTTCTCTGCTGTGATTGGCTGAACTACTGGTCAATTCAAAGATGTGCGGTGGTGAGCTTAATTATGCCATCGGTTGCCGCTAACATTATCAACATTTATGCCTTGAGTCAGGGGCGCCCCCCAGAGCACGGCGCCCTAGGCAGCTGCCTAAGCTTGCCTAATGGAAGCGCCGGCCCTGGTCCCAACTTTCACTAGGAATATCACTGACTGGTATTAGTGCAACTAAACTGAGAGGCGCGGAGTATAACCCACCACCGGTGTTCGCCTGGATACCCCACAAGGAGGTTTGGGCTTTGCTGCGTGTGATGCACAGGTCGCGGTTCTCCCAGATAGTTACCAGTGCAGTGAATGGAGAGTAGTTAAACAGGCCGAGTCAAAACCAGAGGAGCGCAGTACAACGGAAAGAAGACAAATCCTAGTCCGGAACAGTCCAAGGGTCCAAAACCAGTGCGGGCAGCGAAGAACAAGGGATGATCCGGAAGAGAAGTCAAACTATAGCCAAGGAGTCAATACACAGGAACAACAATGCTGGAGTGAGTGGCTGTGGCTGCGGGCTCCTGACACCAGCAGGGCAAAATACTAGCCATCGCCAAGGCCTAGGTGGAGAGTGACCAACTAATACATCCTCGGACGATGTTGAGGCATATCTGTTGTCATTTGCAAGGATGACAACTCCACTTAAATGGCCAACAGGGGAATGGGTGGTGAAACTGGCTTCTTATTTGGCAGACAAACCCCAACAAGCCTATGGGGATGTGGTCGAGGACCAGGTTTTCAACAACTAAATGCACAGATAAGGGTGACAGTGCCCAGAAAGACACAACGATCTTACGACTGGCGGTTTAGAAAGGGGTCCGCAACACGTGCCCAGCTATGAGACCTGGCAAACTTAAGGAGATGGTTGGAGCCCTACCGAAATACATCAGTCAGAATTTTAGAGATCCTGACTATTGACCATTGCGAGCAGAACCTCAGGAACTACAGAGATGAGTTCCACAGACTGGCCCAAATCACTTTGGTGTCCAGCACTATAGTTCCAGAAGGCCTTTCGGCCCAGCTACCATCAATGAAAGTCTTGTGCAACCATGGGGTCACCGAGGAAAATAACGGTGTCTGTCTTCCCATTACTGTGAGGAGACAAACAGTGTAAGTGGTAACAGCAATAACCTCAAAGCTACCATACCCCCTTATTCTGGGGCGAGATTATCCCCTGTTATGGGAAATTATAGTTCACCGGATTGGTCAGGACATATCAGCAACTGTGTCACTGGCCAGAAGACGAGAGGAAGAAATCCTGGCTGGAGAAATTTGGAAGGAAACAGAAACAATGCCAGTAGATGGAGAAGATTGGTCCTCAATATCCAGGACTATGTCACTCCCGGACTTTGCAAGAGACCAACTAAATGATAATGCATTGGATAATGCTTATAAATATGTGGTGTAAGTGAATTGAGTATGAAAGACTGAGAGACCAGCGGGGGGGGAGGAACTCTATTTCATAATAAAAGGGGATCTACGATACAGGGTAGTGGTGGTACAGGTTAATCAACTCTTAGTACAACAGGTACACATCACTTTGGATTTAACAACAGCCCATACACACCTATTGAGAGTGCATTTGGGGGTGGAGAAGACTCTAAATTGGATTTTACTGGCCAGGAATCTGCATGGCAGTCAAGAGATACTGTATGTCAGCGGACTGCCTCTAAGCAAGACTATTGAGCTCCCCTGGCACCTCTCCCTATAATTCCAGTTCCATTCGAGCGAATTGCCATGGACTTAGTGGGTCCCTTGGTGAAGTCTGTCCAAGGGAATCAATATGTATTGGTAGTTCTTGATTATGCTACATGAAATCCTGAGGTAATTTCGCTACAGAATATTAAGTCAAGTACTATTGCAAAAGAGTTACTATTAATGTATATTCGACTCGGTTTCCCCCCCAAAAAATTAACATATCAGGGCACTGTCTTCATGTCAGGATTAATGAAGGCATTGTGTAAATTGCTAGGTGTACAAAGACTACAGACCTTGGTTTATCACCGGCAAACTGACGGATTGGTTAAGCAGTTTAATAAGACCCTTAAGCAAATTATTAGACGAGCTGTGGCTCAGGATAAAAGCGATTGGGATACCCTGTTAGCCTATTTCATGTTTGTGATAAGGGAGATGCCCTTGGAATCAACAGGGTCCAGTCCTTTTGAGCTTTTGTTTGGGAGACAACCCTGCAGAGTTTTGGATATCCTCAGAGAAGGGTGGGAACAGCGGGGACCTAAGGAGCCAAATATAGTACAGTTTGTGGCCCAATTGTACAATTGTTTTGTTGGTAAAGCAACATCTAATGGAAGCACAGGGACGGCAAAAGAAGGGTTATGCCACCTTATGCACCTTTAACTCAGCTTGTCCTGGTACCAATGTAAGAGAGCAAATTGTACCCACATTGGTAAGGCCCTTATGAGGTAATAGAGCCCATAGGTCTAGTCAATTACCAGATATGGAAGAATGGTAGACAGCGAAAAGAGCAAGTCTATCATGTTAACTTGTTAAAGCCGTGGGTGGAGGAAACCCTGACTTTAACTATGGGAGCAGAAAAAACTGAGGACTGCATAATCCCAGTGGAGTCTCCCCTGACCCCGATGCAAGAAGGCAAATGTTAGAAATGGTAGCTCAGAATAAGGATGTTTTCTCAGCTATTTCAGCGGGCACCAATATAATTGGACATGATATGGTCACCCCACCAGGAGTTGTGATTAACCAACGACTGTATAGTATACCTGAGGCAAGAAGGGCTGCAGCAAAGCGAGAGGTGGAGGACATGTTGCAACTCGGGGTAGTGGAGGATACCACCAGTGAGTGGAATAACCCCATAGTCCTTGTACCAAAGGAGGGGTCCATCCGCTTTTGTAACGATTTTAGGAAATTAAATAAAGTAGGTATTGACACACACCCAATGCTGCTTGTCGAGGAGCTAGTGGAGAGTCTGGCCAGTTGTCAATATCTGACTACCTAGAATTAGCAAATGGGTACTGGCAGATACCACTTACTATCTCAGAGTATCAATCTTATAATAATCATAACTAGCGATCGCAGTGTGCGATCGCTTAACCGCTGATACCGTATTTCTGTTACTGACATGAGGAATAATGTAAGACAAAACACCATATATTTCTTAAGACCTGAACCATAGATATATTTAATGTATGTATGAATGTATGCGTATTTACGGAGATGTTTCCTATCTGTTTGCATATTTATCCATTATACGCTGTGGCATACTAATTGCAATCGTACAGGAAGCTGTTACAATCGATATTTATTAATTTAAAATGACTTCATCTAATCATTCAACTTCGACATGCAGATGCCCTGTTCATCATCATCATCATCACCATTTATTTATATAGCGCCACTGTACAGAGAACTCACTCCCATCAGTCCCTGCCCCATTGGAGCTTACAGTCTAAATTCCCTAACACACACACACACACACACACACACACACACACACACACACAGACACACAGACTACAGTCAATTTGTTAGCAGCTAATTAACCTACCAGTATGTCTTTGGAGTGTGGGAGGAAACCACAGATAAGGCCATGGTCGGGAATTAAACCCTGTTGCAAAAAGATGCACTCTCCAAGGTGGCCGATTCACATGATTTGTTGAGGACAAAAAAGGGTAAGTTGGCAAAAAGGTAATTTTTAGAAGAATAAACAAATAGTATCCACAGGGTGCAGTTAGATAATTAGAGCTGTGGTGTAGATTAGTTGTTAAACAGTATCCACCCTGTGGATACTATTTGTTTATTCCAAACAGTATTATGGTGGGAGAACTAAGCAATAGTAGCAATAGTAGCTTTGTTATTATTTAAACAACTGACAACTTGTCATGTCAGCTGGTTCTGAAATCGCTATAATTAATCAGTATGACTGACATTTAGCTGCAGCAGTAATATTATACTGGTTGCTTAAACAATATCAGAACAGGATTAAAATCAATTTGAACCAATTTATTTTTTCCAGTAATTACTGATATGGGACAATATTACTGGAATATCAACATATTTATGTAAGTTATTGCTTATTTGGAGGTTGACTCCCCATAGGCTGATCATTTAAGATAAGGGGGTAAATGTATTAATGTCCGGATTCTTCAACTCCGGCGTAGACGCTGAACACGCCGGAGTTGAAGAATCCGGACATTAATACATTTACCCCAAGGTGTTCTATTATTATATATAAGTAAGGAATAAGAATCATGCACGGCAAGTTTTAAAACACTTTATTTTCACTTTTCACATTTATATTTCACTGCTTTTTAGAATTAAACCTTTTATCCTTTATTAATAAAAGTTATGTTTTATTACAATTACATGTGCATTTCAGATAAGAGACCCAATACTACACAGTGCACCTTTAAGATCCAGTTATTTTTAATTCTCTTTGTTTACTTCTGATTATTTGGTTACTGGATAGCAGCATCTCAATAAAAGAATGATTGCGACATATACCTAGAAATATTGAGAACATGATACCGAAAAAATGTATAGAGAGATGTGTAGTTTGTGTGTCTAACTAGTGCGACAATATCCTTTTCTTTTTGAATAAAAAGCTAATTTGTGCCAGGAAAAAAATCCTCTTGGCCAAGTATGACAAAGCTAAGGGGAAAGGTATGTGGAAAAGGAGGTAATCTACTATGGTCCGATAACCAGAACAGGTGCATACAGGGGTAAGGATGCTGCTGTTACCTTAAGGAAGGATTTTACTCACAGGTGCACAACATATGTGTGATTGCTAAGGTGTGTTTGCTAAGAATAAAAGAATTGTGGGATCTGGTGGGTGGGGCTTCCGACGCTGATTGGCAGCCGGACGATAGCTAGGTCTGGTAGGTTTAGTTAGTGTCAAGAAGACGTGGAACATTTAATGATTGTGTTATGATGTTGTGGTGACAAAACCAAACAGCAACTGGTTTAGAAGATCAAAGTAAGAGTCACTCATTCTGTAATTCTTACTCTGTCTCTCTCAAAACACACACACACGTATGTTAGGTGTTTTTATTAATTAAAAATGGATACAAAGTGAAGATTTAATTTATGCTTAAACAAGGGGTTTGATATAAGGACATATGAAAATGAAAGATTATATAAATAAATGGTTTTCACGCTGCTAACAATTATATAAATTATGAGAATAAGAGGTAAAGGGTTAGAAGGTATAACTGTTAGGCAAGACTCAGGGGAGGGCTGGCAAATTTTAGCCCGGGGGGCAAGACACGACTCAGCAGCCTATTAGGAACAGCCAGGTGGTCCAGTGGCCCAGCCCAAGATAGCCTATGGGACCAGCTGCCCCCTGCCCCCCAGCCCAGCTTGACCCTGCCAAGACTATAGTGAAAGGATTATGATAGAAAGCTGACATGCCTTTAAAGAAATTTTCTGAGAAATCCATTGCTGCGTAAACATTAATGGCCATCCAATCCAGTTGCATGTCTTTTTGGCATCTAAGGCTGGGACTAAGACTGGGATTTTTTGTTGGGCTATGTGTATTAAGTTGACTGTTGTCTATTGTTATCTTTATTTGGGTGAATGGGGGTAAGTAAATAGAGTTCAGTCAGGTGGCAGGTATCTTGACAAAGAATTTCAAGTCAGTGTTTAGTAAAGAAATAGTCAATAGACTCTACTGGAATTGGGGTTCATGTTGGGCTTATGTAACAATTATGCTAGTTAGTGGCTGATTCAACAAATGCATTTTCTAACATAATGTTAAAAATGGAAGTTATCTTTGCTGGGATGATATCATCATCATCATAATTTATTTATATAGTCCCAGCAAATTCTGTAGCGCTTTACAATTGGGGACAAACACAGTAATAAACAATACTGGGTGAAATAGACAAAAAGGTAAGAGTGCCCTGCTTGCAAGCTACATGAGGTTAAATCTACATACTTCATATTGGTCCAGCCAGATTGCAAAGGTAAAAAGTGATTTGTATGTTATGTGATATAGCCCCACAGCAATGTTGGTCTGGGGCCAGAGGATTTTTGTCTTGTGTGAATTGTGTAAAGGGTGGCAATAGGGTAACCTAGTGAGGTTAAAAGGGTGATTGAGGAATATTATAAGTTTGTCTGAAGAGGTGGGTTTTCAGAAAACGCTTGAAAGTTTGTAGACAAGAGAAAAGTCTTATTGTGTGAGAGAGGGAAATCCACAGAGTGGGTGCAGCTAAAAAAAAAGCCCTGTAAACAGGAATGGGAGGATGTAATAAGAGTGGATGAGCAACACAGATCTTGTTCAGAACAGAGCTGTTGAATTGGGAGATATTTTGAGGAGATGTATGTTAGTGCAGTTTTGCTGAAGGCCTTCTATGTTAGTAGAAGAATTTTATATTGGATTCTGTAAAAAACATTCAACCAATGTAGAGACTGACAGAGTGGCTTAGAAGAGGAAGAACGAGTTGCAAGGAAAATCAGTCTGGCCTCTGCATGGAAAATAGATCATAGGGGTTTGGGTCTGTTTAGGTGAAGACCAGTAAGGAGGGAATTGCAATAGTTAATGGGAGATGATGAGTGCATGAATAAAAGTTTTTGCAGTGTCTTGTGTAATATGTGTGCATATTCTGGAATGTTTTTGAGATATATGTAACATGATTTAGATATAGAGTCCATGTGAGGGAAAAAGGATAGTTGTGAATCGAGGATCACAAGTAGGCAGCGAGCTTGTGGGTTTATGATCATGTTGTCAACAGAAATAAAAATGTCAGGTAGGTAACCTCTGTTGGCAGGTGGGAATATTATTAACACTGTTTTTGAAAGATTGAGGTTGAGTTGGTGAAAGGACAGACAAGATGAGATGGCAGAAAGTCAGTAAGGCGGAACAACACAGATGGCGAGAGATCAGGAGAGGACAGATACATTTTTGTATCATCCGCATAGAGATGATACTGAAATCCAAAGGAGCTTATTAGTTTTACAAGAGAAGTGTTGTAGAGAATAGCAAAGGACCTATGACTGAGACTTGTGGGACTCCAACTGATAAAGGAAGCGGAGCAGAGGTGGATCTGGAGAAATTAACACTAAAAGAGCGATTGGAAAGGTAGGATGAGAACCAGTATAGGACAGTGTCTTGAAGATGTAGGGATTGCAGCATTTGTATAAGAGAGTGGTCAACAGTGTCAAATGCAGCAGAGAGATCCAGGAGAATTATAAGAGAGTAATGGCCTTCATTTTTAGCAGTGATCTAATCATTGTCAACTTTATTCATTGCAGTCTCTGTGGAGAGTTGAAGCGAAAGTGTCACGGTTGTCTTGGCTGGACTATGGATTCCTGGACTCTGCTGAATATGACTGAGCTCTCTCACAGGTGCGGAGTCTAACAGGTAGGTGGTTTTCACCAGGAACCCCTGCAAGGGAGTATGGACTTAGAGGCACCTATTCCACAGGTTGTGGCCCCGCGAGAGAGTATACAGCAGAAAGGTAAGGAGGAGCCAAAAGGTGGTAGGAGACTCACTGGAAAAGCGGTGGTTCAATGCTGGAGGAGAGCAGGCTGATACTACAGAGGTAACTCAGGACGGCTGCAGAAGAGTCACCGAACATCGGTATCTCTGAGGGGTAGCGGAGTGAGAGAACCGAAGCTGACACGATATAGGTAACTCAGGTAGTGATAGAGGAGTCACTGGAATAGTGGGGTTCAATGTTGGAGGAGAGCAGGCTGGTACCACACCACGCGGGCCACACAGGAAGACAGGAGATCCTACATCTACTTGAAGTGAGCTTGAAGAACAGGCAATAGGCAGGTGAACAAGGGAGATTTATATAGTGCTCCACGATCTCGCGACCAATAAGGGAAGAGAGGATGTTATAAAATGAGGACTGTGATTCTGCACATGCACAGAGCAGACTGCCAGATGGTGCCTGCTAAGAGACTGATGCCAGGATAAGCCGACATCACCACCTGTGAAGAGAAGGTAAAGGCACAGGTGCCCGCAAGCGGGACCGGAGCGTGACATTACCCCCCCTTTTAAAAGTGGGTACTGGACGCTTAGACGGATTCTTGCGTGGAAACTGAGCAGGGAATCTTCGGAGTAAGGCTGGAGCATGAATATCAGATGCATTGACCCAAGAGCGCTCTTCAGGGCCGAAACCTTTCCAGTCCACCAGATACCTAATGGTTCCTCTAGAGGTTTTGGAATCCAATATTTGGGTGATCTCAAACTCCTCCTTGTGAGAAAATTTAGGAACCGTGCACTGGAGCAGAGAACCTGTTAATGATCAAGGATTTGATAAGTGAAATGTGTAAGGAATTGGCAATATGAAGGGAAGCAGGAAGCTGCAGTTTGTAGGAGACCGGGTTAATAACTCGTAGGATCTTAAAGAGTCCGATGAACCAAGGAGCAAACTTCATAGATGGAATCTTGAGGCGAATATTACGGGGTGGACAACCACACCTTGTCTTCCACAAGGTGAGTACTGGTACAGCTCGATGCCTCTTATCCGCAAAGGTTTTCTAACGAAAGAAAGTCTTTTTGAGATAGGCAACCACTTTGGTCCAAATAGTGGAGAAATGATGTCCTTTACAGCAGGAACATGGGTGGAGAGAATATGGGGAGCAATGGATGAAGCCCATTAACAATGTAGAAAGGAGTAGAGTAAGTGGACTCATGGAAGAGGTTGTTATGTGCAAATTTGGACCATGGCAGAAGATCAGCCCAATTGTCCTGAGAGGTCGAAGAGAAGACTCTAATGAACGTCTCTAGCTCCTGATTCACCTTCTCTGTTTAGCCATTGCACTGTGGGTGATAAGCAGAGGAAAAGTTGAGTTAGATGTTAAGGGCCTTGCACAGCGCACGTCAAAATTTAGAGGGGAACTGAACCCTTCTGTTGGATACGACCTCCTGAGGACAAGCATGCAGTCGGAAAACTTCTTTAATGAAATGTTGGGCAAGGACAGAGGAGAAAGGCCGGCCTGCCAGAGGAATAAAATGAGCTATCTTAGAGAAGCAATCCACGAGGACCCAGATTGTATTAAATCCTCTGCTGGGCGGGAGGTCAGTAACAAAGTCCATTTGGTACCGGGAGTGGTAGCAGTGGCCCCATGGGAGCCGAACGGTTACACTTATACTGGGCATATACATTACAGGCGGCCACAAAGTCTTTGATGTCTGACCGAAGTGTAGGCCACCAATAAGAGTGGGATACGAACTCGTAGGTCTTACAGAACCCAGCGTGTCCGGAGAACTTAGAAGTGTGGAACCAACGGAGCAGCTTCTTCTGAAGAAAGGCGGGTGTGAAAGTTCTCCCGGGGGGAGGGGAGCTTGATGTAGATAAGCCCAGCAGGCACTGGGGATCCAAGATAGGACGACTGGAGGATTGATCGGAATTCAAGTCTGAGTCGAAGGCTCTGGAAAGCGCGTCTGCTTTCTTATTTAAGTGTCCCATTTTAAAGGTCACAGGAAGGTTAAAACGGGAAAAGAACTGAGACCAGTGAGCCTGGCGCGGATTGAGGCATTGGGCTGACTGCAGCTATGAGATATGATTGGTGAACATAGTGACCACATGCTGAGCCCCATCCAGGAGATAGCACTATTCTGATAGAGCCAACTTCTCTGTCTCCTATGGTGTAATTTCGTTCAGCGGGTAGGAATTTGCAGAAGGCACAAGGAAGAAGCCTGTTGGAAGGAGACTTCTGGGAGAGTACCGCTCCTACTCCTATTGCAGAGGGTCCACTTCTAGAAAGAAGGCCTGGGAGAGATTGGGTTGTCTGAGGATAGAAGCAGAGGAAAAGGCTTGCTTTAGAAATGAGAAGGCCTCTAACGCTTCTACCGGCCTGACCTTGGTATTGGCCACTTTCTTAATAAGGGCTGTGATGGGAGCGACTATCGTAGAGCAGTTCTGGATAAACTCTCTATAGTAGTTTGAGAAACCCAAAAAGCGATGAACATCCATGAGAGTAGTGTGTCGCGGCCAATTCTGACAGCTCGGACCTTTTCAAGATCCATCTGGAGACCAGATCCAGAAATGATATAGCCCAGGATGGGCATAGAGGCTGCTTCAAAGGAACATTTTTCAAGCTTGCAATAAAGTCGATTCCTCCGGAGCCTAGACAAAACCTTTGCAACATGTCAGCAATGCAAGTTGATATCTTGAGGGAATATGAGGATGTCATCAAGATATACCAACACATAGCAGTAGAGCAGGTCTCGGTATATTTCAGTAATGAAGCTTTGGAACACCGCTGGGGCATTACTTAGTCCGAAGAGCAATGCAATATACTCGTAATGCCTGTCACGGGTATTAAATGCGGTTTTCCATTTGTCTCCAGAGCGTATGCGGATGAGGTTGTAGGTTCCCCGTAGATCTAGCTTGGAAAAGACCTTGGCCCCCTTGATGCGGTCAAACAACTCAGTAATAGGAGGTATGGGATAGCGGTTTTTGACCATAACCACATTCAGTCCCTGATAATCGATACAGGGACGGAGGGACCGTCTTTTTTCTTTACAAAAAAGAACCCAGCTCTGGCTGGGGAAACAGAAGGCGTGATGAAACCCCTCTGAAGGTTCTCCTTGACATATTCAGACATGGCCAACGTTTCCAGCTGGGAGAGGGGATAAACTCATCCTCTGGGAGAATTCTTGCCTAAAGTAATTCTATAAGGCAATCCCAAGGACGATGAGGAGGCAAAAGTTCAGCATGGACCTTGTCGAACACATCAGAGAAGGCCTGATATTGAGGTGGTAGGCCCACAGGGAGAGACACTGTGGAGGCGGATAGGGACCGCACATGATTGAATCGAGTTAAGAAGTTAGATAGACAATGCGGCACCCAGGCCAGGATCTCAGAGCAATTCCAGTCCAATTTGGGAGAATGCACACAAAGCCAGGGAAGGCCCAGGATGATGGGTGTAGTCGACTGAGGTAACATGAGGAATGAGTGGAGGATCCTAATGCAGAGAGTCAGTGGCTTAGTCTGGTAGCGAACCACTCCTCCAGGAAGCTGAGACCCATCGATGGCAGTGATAATGACAGGCGTCTCCAACAGCAAAGTAGGAAGGGACCATTGTGATACAAGTGACAAAGAAATGAAGTTCCCAGCAGCACTCAAGTCTACCAAGGCTATGTGAGAAACTTTCTGAAGACTCGCACGAAGACTGTAAGGAAGCAAGCGGAAGATGGAAAGGATTTAGACGACCCCAACCTGACCTTCCCGAAGCAGATTAGGGCTTGGCGTTTCCCGGCCTTCTAGGATAGAAATTCAAGTGCTCTGACTCGCCACAATAGACGCACAACTTGTTTAATCATCTCCTATCCCTCTCCTTGGAAGTTAAGCGGGTCCTCCCAAACTGCATAGGTTTCTCTGGAGGTAGAGAGGGTGACTGGAAGCGAGGAGGTGAAATGAGTCACAATAAAGAAAACACATCAGATAAAAAGTCTCAGAATGGGTGAGCTGGTATTGCTACACACTGAGATGGACATCTGCATATAAGCAGGTCTTTGTTGTTCAGAGGGTAAATGTTTGCATTAGCCGGCTAAATACAAAAAGTCCTAGTGCTGTGATGCATATCCAGTGCAGTGCTCACGATCAGTAATCAGCTGCCAAGATAGTCAATAAAGTAACGTCCGTTACAAAGGTGTAGAGTGGTAGTGAAGTATTCACTTACCCCTTTGGGGTCAAAGCGCTGCCTCTTTCTCCCGTCGTGATGTTCCCTTAAACGAGGAGAGTAGACAGGAGCCTCCGAGTGTTGGTGTAGTCGCGGCCGCGGCTAACACCAGATGGCGCATGCGACGTGAAGTGAAAATGCTGTTCCGAACTCCGTCCTGAAGATAGGAAATAGTGGAGTTATGGGCAACAGGTATCCTCCTGGAGGATATATGCAGATGTCCATCTCAGTGTGTAGCAATACCAGCTCACCCATTCTGAGACTTTTTATCTGATGTGTTTTCTTTATTGTGACTCATTTCACCTATTCAGTCTCTGGGACCTCCGTGTCCGATTATACAGGACTTATGTGAACTGCTTAGGCCTGAGCCATGCTATGTTTATGTCTTTATACATATGCAGTTATATTTGTGGTTTTTAGACCATTCAGGTTGCAACTTTGTATTGTATGTAACCATCACATTATTTGTTACCAATAAACCCAATTCTATACATGTGTCTTACATCTGTGCACTACGGGGATACTGCTCTTTCAACCTATTACTGAAACTGACCTAACAGTTAAGGTTATGTATCCTGTGAAAAAGTGTACACTGGCAGGTGTGTAAGTATAAGTTTGGTGTACAGTGTAATACTAAAATCTGGAGTGCACTTTGGTTTGCGGCCATTGTTAGACATTGTTAGTTTTCAAAGGATGGTAATTATACAGTATTATGACTCATTAACCTTACTATTTAGCATAGAATGAAGCTATGACTCATATTTTACTATGTCTGGATATTGATACAGGTCTATTTTTACTCTGAAATTTTATAAATGTTTGTTTCTTATGTCTTTCCTCTCATCCTACATAGGAGACAATGCGTATCCCTCCTGCCCATGGCTCCTCACTCCTATCTTGAACCCACACACAGAGAAGGAGGAGGCATATAACTCGGCTCATCGCGCCACCAGATTGGTCATTGAAATGGCCTTCAGAGTCCTGAAGGCTTGATTTCGATGCCTTGACCGATCTGGTGGTGCCCTCGTGTTCCATAATATAGCCATCAGGAGTGGGGCTCCAGGGGTCATGGACGAGGTTGCTGGGGTGGACGAGGCAGAGGAGGAGGAGGAAGATCTTGTAGACCCCCCTCATGAAGCAGTGCGTGGCTCCAACTTCAGGCAGTATGTTGTGGATACATACTTTTGAGGTAAGTGAGCTTTTTGAACTTTTTTAAATTAAAACAACAAAGCTCTCTGCTGTAATAATGACCAAGCTTAGTCAAAGTAAGATTCACTAATGTATGGCCAGTCCAAATGTGGATATAAATATACATGGACTGGTGTGATAGTGAAATGTTTTACATGTGTCATAATTGTAAAATCAATGACAACCTGTAAGTTAGTTTTCAAATGTGTGTTGGATGTCTAGGTAAATGCCTCTAAGTTTAACCTCAGTGCCTATGGTGAAATGCACCTTAATGTGTTAGATTTCATTTACAGGCTAATGTGCCTACATCAACGTCCTTGCGTTGAAATGTATAGTACAGTTTGCACAGTCCATACTTTTTAAATTTGCTGCTTGTATTGGCTATGTAACTAAAGGCCAGAATGGTCTAGCCAAGTGGTGAAACAGTCCAAGCTGGATTGCGTTTTGGAGTTGTGCAATTCGTGTTTCCCTACATGTTGAAGTATTTCTCCAATGCTCCAAGCCTGCTTATGTATCTCTTCAGTTTATCCACATTGTCATCTCTTCATCCAAGGAACTTTGCCACACACAGACCATTGACTTATTTTCTATGTCTCAGGCCAAGTGGTGAAACAGTCCAAGCTGGATTGCGTTTTGGAGTTGTGCAATTCGTGTTTCCCTACATGTTGAAGTATTTCTCCAATGCTCCAAGCCTGCTTATGTATCTCTTCAGTTTATCCACATTGTCATCTCTTCATCCAAGGAACTTTGACACACACAGACCATTGACTTCTTCGCTATGTTTTTGTTTGCAAGTTTGGATTCATCTATGTAAAAAAAAAATCTCAGCCTGCAAATGTGTCGCCAATATGTCGTCAGGAAGATTTTTCTGATTACTATAGTGCAGTGATTCCTCTTTGCATACATAACAATCCATATGTAGTGTTTGGTAACTATTGTAGAACATGTCTACTTGTACAATATATTCATTCAATGTGTGGTTATTTTGTCCTTAGCCACAGACACACTTTAGCCTACAAACCCACTCTCTGGAGTGGATTTTAACTAAGACCCATTATGGTTAGTTAGGTGGTTTGTATCTGTGGTTGCTTGTTTATTAACCAATTTGTAGTCTTTTCAGAACTTGATTGTCAACATGGTATGTGTACACCAACATATTTATTGTGAAAAATACTACGTATAAAAATGTCCCTTAAATGTTAGAGGAGTTACCTCAAACACTACCAAGCTTTGGGCCTTTGGCAAACAGGGCCAAAATTGACTTCTGCCGCTATTGACACTTTGTTTACAAGTGGCCCAACACCCAAATGGCAACCACAAAACTCACACTAACAATCATTATAAAGGCGTTTGTGTCAGAAGCTAGTGGAGCATTTATGGAAGGCCGTGTCCGTATAACGTGTAACCGACCTTTGAGACAGCAGATAAACCACTCTCCACCCTTTTCAGTGTGTATTTACATTGTAAACTATTTGTAATATGTAATACACCACCTATAGTGATCATTGGTCCAGCCATGCAATGTTCCATTTCCGGCCAACACAGATACTCAAAATTAGCACAACTAAAATCTGTCTGAATACACATGTAACATGTTCTTTTAGATTCCCATTTTATCCAAGAGTGTCTGTCCTAGCACACATTAGTCCTTTGATTGTTTAATGTCTGGTTGATATTTTAGATAATGTATTAATGGTATTGTGTGGCTTCATAGTTGATAGTTTTATAGTTGAGGCTTTAGCTAAATGGGTAACTGTCTCTGTAATATCAATTAATCTAAACATACCAAAATACAAATTTGAATAGGTTGGCCGTTATGTCAATTACCATGCCCTTACTTTAATTAAAGCAGCTCCTGTAGGGGAGCTTAAACCTAATGACATGGCCACTATAAAAGTGTATGAATGCCAGTGTTCTGAAGCAAACAAACACAATGGTCAGATTCGGACAAAAAGCCATACAGGCTGACGTATTGTATATATTTGGCCTGGTTTGGCCGGCTCAGACCATAGTGATTTATAGAATAACTACTGGATAGAGCAGTTTTTGAGACAAAGGAGCTCTTGGACATCCATCACTTGTCGATGTAGATAATGTGTTGTCTACTTACTCGGATAACAGGGTGTGGTTCTTTTGCAGAGGTCATAATTCCCAATCCTCCCTGTGTATTACATTTCCAAACATTATTATCCAGACACACAGCAAACAGCTCACACAACACTACAGCCTTAGATTGTTTTCCAAAATATGTGTCTATTGCAATAAGGACAGGAATGACCATTGATCTAAGTCGTTTGCTTAAGCCCTGGCGGTGTGACAGCCACTCAGGCCCGGCCAGCGTTGGACTGGCCCACCGGGATACCGGAAAAATCACCGGTAGGCCCCGCTGCCCTACAGCCACACCCCCTTCTCGAAGTGGGCGGAGCCCATTAAGCACACCTGGGGGTCGGTGTCCTCGGCATCCCCGCTGCCATCCTGGACGTCCCCGCTGCCCTCCCCGGCGTTGCTGCTGCTGCTGCAGATGACTTTCACATGTGATCGCAGCTGCGATCATGTGACCTGCCCCCTCCTCCTGTCAGCTGACTGTCTGATGATCCCGCCGCCGCTGAAGGACTAAGGAGCAGAGAGGCTGCAGCAATGAAAATATGAGTAAGTCGATTTTTTTATTTTATTTACTATTGGTACATGCAAGTTTGTTTTTGTTTTTATCCTGTTACTTAGCACTGTGGGATTGTATATATTCACACCATGCCCAGTACACTTATCCTTCACACCATGCCCAGTACACTTATCCTTCACACCATGCCCAGTACACGTATCCTTCACACCATGCCCAGTACACGTATCCTTCACATCATGCCCAGTACACTTATCCTTCACACTATGCCCAGTACACTTATCCTTCACACTATGCCCAGTACACTTATCCTTCACATCATGCCCAGTACACTTATCCTTCACACTATGCCCAGTACACTTATCCTTTACACTATGCCCAGTACACTTATCCTTCACATTATGCCCAGTACACTTATCCTTCACACCATGCCCTGTACAGTTATCCTTCACACCATGCCCTGTACACGTATCCTTCACATCATGCCTGGGGGTCGGTGTCCTCGGCGTCCCCACTGTCCTCCTGGACGTCCCCGCTGCCATCCCCGGCGTTGCTGCTGCTGCAGATGACATTTGACACATTATGATGACATACAGATATTTTGATTATACAAAGATTCAGATGTGTGCATGTGCTTGCATGCAGGTTGCTCTATTAAAGCGGCTGTTCCTTTTCTCACCGTCTGTATTTATATAGATCCTTAAATGATGAAAATATACAAGCCCTAATTCAATATAATGTAGATTGCATTAGAATAAATGTTCAAATGTGTGTGTGTGTGTGTGTGTGTGTGAATGGAGAGCACTATTCCATGGCATATGTGAATTGGGGGGTACTATTGTGGGCATAATATGAATTAGGGACACTATTACATGGCATATGTGATTTTCACGTACTACTGTATGGCATAATATTGTTTTGGGGGCACTGCTATGTGGCATAGGGGGGTTGCCTATCTATACTAAACTATAAGGAGGGGGGGCTGTACAGAGAACACTATAGGGAGGGGGGTGATGGGACCTTTAATGCTGGGGTGGTTTGGGTCTATAATTGAATGTGGGGCTGAGTGTGCGGAGGAGGGCTATCTATTAAATGTGAATATTATTTAATGCTAGGAATGGTTGTGGGAAATGGATGTATTAAATGTAAATGCTATTAATTTATTGCTGGGGCTGTTTGGAGGGAGGGTAAAAGATTTATTTATCAAATGTGAGTACTATTACTTTAATGTTGGGGCTGGAGAGAGGCCTATTTATTAAATGTGGGTGCTGTTGATTTAATAGTGGGGATGGTTGGAGTTTTCTAAATGTACCGTATATACTCGAGTATAAGTCGACCCGAATATAAGCCGAGGCACCTAATTTTGCCACAAAAAACTGGGAAAACTTATTGACTCGAGTATAAGCCTAGGGTGGGAAATGCAGCAGCTACTGGTAAATTCTGACAGTCCTCAAATAGAAAACTTGTATAGTATAAACTGATTAATAATAAGACAGTCCTAGCACGGAATCCTGAGTTTCCAATTCCCTGAGTAATGAGTAGTAAATGCTACTAGTATGTTTGATGACTCGAGTCCTCCTCGTTTAACCGATTGAGTCCTTATCACCCACGATCTAAGTTATTGTGCTCTGTGTATATTTCAGTATCGGAGGTTATAACCAAAGTCGGTATTAACAAAAGGTTACAATACAGTTACATCAATAAGTAAATACCATAGGTTCCCTCCATGAAAAGTGGGCAAGTGTTGTTACTCCGCATAGACTGCCCGGTAATAGAATCTGTGCCACCGTTACAGCTCAATTGTCAGATAGCGCTGCGAGTCACTCTCCACAATTTCCTTCCATAAACTGGTCAGATATTGAAAGACATTGATATCCTCCACAATGATCCCTGAGGAAGTCGCCAGGGCGAAACTCATTGGATTGTATTCATTACGCAAACTCACAGACTGTGGACTTTTAGCTTCACAACCGCTTGATCAGCAGCACCATGTCACACGCTTGCGCATGCGCACATCCACCACTGGAGAATCAAGACGTCCGCCCGGCATCAGGACGCTTGAGCGTCCCCAAGGTAACAAGCCGTACACAGCACAGCGCTATGGCTCGGTGTGAGTCGTCCTGCAATAGTTTAGACCGCCGTTGCTTCTCAGTTCTCAGGTGAGACTGCAAGTCACTCTCCACAGATTCCTTCTGTACGCTGGTCTGGTCTTTCATTGTGGTCCTGGAGCATCACTCGAGTATAAGCCAAGGGGGGGCTTTTCCAGCACAAAAAATGTGCTGAATAACTCGGCTTATACTCGAGTATATACGGTACCCATTATTTTTTCCAAATAGGACCGTCAACATTCCAGGATCCAGACAAGCCGCAACTAAAGAAACCAGCAGTCACAGGTGGTAAATGTGACAAGAACAGGTAGGACAGTCTGTCAATTGTTCGGAGTCTAGTGCAGGCTTGGCTAACCTGTGGCACTCCAGGTGTTATGAAACTACAAGTCCCAGCATATCCTTCCAGCAATAAGCTGCTATATATTGGCAAAGCATGCTGGGGCTTGTAGTTTCACAACACCTGGAGTGCCACAGGTTAGCCAAGCCTGGTCTAGTGGGACAATCCCAATTTTTGGTGACTGTTCTGCCCAATCTAAGGGGCAGGTCAAGACTGTGTACTCTTTTTATATAGACACTGCATTCTTTATAAACTACACTATGGTTCTAGCTGTCCTTCGTGGGCTGACCACTCCCCCTCTAGTGTCTGGTCTCGCCTCTATGATGGCTGGCCACACCCCCTCTGGTGGGCCCCTAGCGTTGCAGTCCCCCGGTGGGCCCTTCATGCCTCAGTCCGACACTGGGCCTGACGCTCCCATTAGGCAAGGTTAGGCAGTTGCCTAGGGCACCAGGCTCTGGAGGGCGCCTGGAGGGCACCACAGATTAAAAATTTCTTTAAAACTGTGCGGCGACCGCTGACCATACCTTTCACGGCCGACGCACAGCTTCAGATACATCCACAGGGAGGGGGGGAAGGGCCATTGATCACCATCGCCGCCTCTCTGCTCTGTCTCCTCCCCTCGGAGTGGGGCGCCGATTTTGAAAACGTTCTGGGGGAGGGGGGGGGGTGGGGGAATTGGGGGGGGGGGAAGGGGGTGTGGGTCGTGGAGCGGGGGGCTCCGATTTTGAAAATGTGCCTAGGGCGCCAAGGACCCTAGCACCGGCCCTGCAGCCCCTGTGCCTTAGCACTATTATAAAACGATATTGCCTTCATCTATATTGTAAATTTGCCCATAATCATAACGGGACCTAATTGTAGTTAACATTCATGACCTTGTTGCATACCTAGAATGATTTAAACTAGTGCATTTGTTGCATTTGACCCTGTGAATTTTTGCAAGTTTTTGACAGGTTACATATGAAAAAAGCCAAATATCCTTGACTGGAGGAATTTTGCTACCTAGCAAGGAACACTGTAGTAGTTATATGCTTGGTTTGCCACCATTTACTCACACAAACCAAGAAACACTGCAACTGGGGTAAACTATGTCTGTTTTTGGTAGCCATTATCCAGTATGAGATTAGTTAAAAATGCACCTATTATGGCTGCCAAACACATGACGCTAGTTTAAATGTTATAGATTTCTAATCCGGATTAGTGATGTACATGTGTGCTGACATTTAGAGCTTTACTCTGCAGATCCAAGTCATGTTTACATTAAATATGAAACAATGTGTGGACTATGGAGAAATTAATGTCATGCATGGGTGCTTTGTCAGGTACGACACCACTAAATAGTTAGTGGTCAAAGACTGAAATTTAGAGAGACATAAGGGCCCTGATTCATTCTGGATCTTAACTTGAGAAACTTCTTATTTCAGTCTCCTGTCCAAAACCATGTTACAATGCAAGTGCTGCAAAATAGTGTTCGGTTTGCTACACAAGTTAATTACTGCCTGTTTTTTAATGTAGCACACAAATACTTGATAGCCTATTTTGTACACTGAAATGTAAAAGTAATATTTGTGAGCTACATGCTAAAACAATCAGTATTTAAAATGTGTGCCTATCCAAACACTATTTTGCTGCACTTGCATTGTAACATGGTTTTGGACAGGTGACTGAAATAAGAAGTTTCTCAAGTTAAGATCCTTAATGATTCATGCCCTTAGTCTAGATATAAACTTACCATTTGACACATAAATGTCTTGTCAGACACGTTTACAAAAGAAAATTAAGTGTTATGAGTTAACAATGTCATTAGACTTATTCAAAATTATAGAAAGCCAAAAACCATCCTAAAATATGGTATCACAAAATTACCGAAACATAGTTCTTGTATGATTTGAAAATTTATTATAAAAATAACATTTGTTGTTTTTTTTCAATTTAAACAAAAACAAAAAAAAAACAAAACAGAAAAAACACAATTCATTTTTTATGCCTCTTTTTAGGAGGGATAGGTTCTGTTATCCGCCTCTGACTTCTGGTTACCCGTGATGTAGAGGAGTCAGAGGAAGCAGGCAAACTTGCAAGGGGAACAGATTGTGTCCGACGCTGTGAAGGTGCAGGGTCATGGCCAGGGAGGATAGCAGGGGGCAAGACAAGGGGGTGGCAGGGGGCTGGACAAGGGGGGTAGCAGGGGGCTGGACAAGGGGGATGGCAGGGGGCAGGACAAGGGGGTTGGCAGGGGGCTGGGCAAGGGGGGTGGCAAAAGCACTGGCAAAGGAAATACAATACAGATGGGCTAGGGTCGGATCAAGGAGGGGGGAGACAACAGACAGACCAGGGAGGGGGGAGGCAACAGACGGACCAGGGATGGAGGAAGGAACAGACGGATCAGGGAGGGAGGAAGAAACAGACAGATCAGGGAGGGAGGAGAGAACAGACGGACCAGGGAGGGAGGAATAAATAAACGGATCAGGGCGGGCGGAAGGAACATACGGATCCGGGAGGGAGGAAAAAATAGACGGATCAGGGAGGGAGGAGGCAACAGACGTATCCGGGAGGGAGTTAAAATACAGACTGATCAGGGAGGGAGGAGTCAACAGACGGATCAGGGAGGGAGGAGAGAACAGACGGACCAGGGAGGGAGGAAGGAACAAAAAACTCGGGTTGGGGGCTGGTGAATGAATAATCTGAACTGGGTGAAGGTAATGTGCCGGAGGTGCGTTGGGAGTAGGCATGCAAGAGATCACCCAGGAGTGTTGCTATAGTTACATAGTAACATAGTAACATAGTTGATGAAGTTGAAAAAAGACACCAGTCCATCAAGTTCAACCTATTTTGGATCTCCTGCGATCCTGCACTTATATTTGAAATTAATCCAGAGTAAGCAACCGCCAATCTGTTTCAATTGGGAAAATCCCCCCAGACTCAATATTGCAGTCCTATTTTTACCCTATATCCACTACTATCCTTCATTTTAAATTAACGGTCGTATCCCTGGATACACCTTCCCGCTAAAAATTTGTCTAACCCTTTCTTAAACATATCTATTGAATCTGCCATCACAACCTTCCCTGGCAATGAATTCCATATCTTGACTGGCCTTACTGTAAAGAACCCTTTCTTTTGCTGGTTGTGAAATTTCCTCTCCTCTAACCTTAGGGGATGACCACGTGTCCAGTGTATGGTCCTTGGGGTAAAAAGGTCCCATGAAAGCTCTCTGTATTGACCCCTAATGTATTTGTACATAGTAATCATATCTCCCCTTAGACGCCTCTTTTCTAAAGTAAACATGCCTAAACTGGCTAACCTTTCCTCATAACTTAATGACTCCATACCCTTTATCAATTTTGTCGCCCTTCTCTGAACCCTTTCTTGTTCCAAATTATCTTTTTTATAGAGTGGTGCCCAGAACTGTACTGCATATTCAAGATGAGGTCTTACCAACGTTTTATACAGTGGCAAAATTACATTGTCTTCCCTTGCATCTATGCCCCTTTTTATGCATGCCAATACTTTGTTTGCCCTTGCAGCTGCTGCTTGACATTGAGCACTATTGCTAAGTCTACTGTCTACGAGCACTCCCAAATCCTTTTCCATTATAGATTCTCCTAAATTAATTCCATTTAATTTATAGATTGCGTTCTTGTTTTTGATCCCTGAATGCATAACCTTACATTTATTTGTGTTAAACCTCATATTCCATTTGGCCACCCAATGCTCCAGTTTATTTAAGTTCCTCTGTAGAGAAGCTACATCTTGCTCTGATTTTATTACCTTACAGAGTTTAGTGTCATCTGCAAAAATAGAAACTTTACTCTCTAAACCATCACCAAGGTCATTAATAAATATATTAATAAAGGAGTGGTCCCAGCACGGAACCTTGAGGTACTCCACTTAAGACTTTTGACCAATTAGAAAATGTTCCATTTATCACAACTCTCTGTTCCCTATTCTCTAACCAGTTTTCGATCCAAGTACAAATTTTGATTCCTAGACCCAGTTCCCTTATTTTGTAAACCAACCTCTTGTGTGGCACTGTATCAAAGGCCTTTGCAAAATCTGAGTAGACCACATCTACTGTACTGCCCTGGTCTAAGTTCCCACTAACTTCCTCGTAGAAACTAATTAAATTAGTTTGACATGACCTATCCCTCACAAATCCATGTTAATTCCCACTAATAATTTTATTGCGTATCAAGTAATCCTGAATACTGTCCCTTAAAATACCTTCCAGTAGTTTCCCCACTATTGATGTCAGGCTTACAGGTCTATAATTCTCTGGTTGTGATCTCGTCCCCTTTTTAAACAACAGCACCACATCTGCTATTCGCCAATCCCTTGGTACTGAGCCTGATGAGATTGAATCTCTGAAAATTAAGAATAGCGGTCTAGCTATTTCCGAGTTTAACTCCATAAGGACCCTTGGGTGTATGCCATCTGGACCTGGAGCTTTATTTATCTTAATATTCTTCAGTCGCCTTTGCACTTCTTCCTCTGATAACCAAGAATTAATTAATGGCATGGTTTCATTTCCATTTTTATGTATTACTCCTGCCATTTGTTCCTCTCTGGTAAATACTGAAGAAAAGAACGTGTTTAATACCTCTGCTTTTTCCTTAGTATCATTTATCAATTCACCCATCTCACTTCTTAGGGGTCCTATATTATCTTTTTTAATCCTTTTGCCATTTATATACTTAAAAAACTTTTTGGGGTTTGTCTTACTTTCTTTTGCAACATGCCTTTCATTTTCTAATTTAACCAATCTAATTTCCTTTTTGCATGTTTTATTATATTCCTTGTACCTATGGAAGGACTCCTCTGACCCTTCAGACTTAAACAATTTAAATGCACGCTTCTTTCTTTGCATTTCTTCCCTTACCTTTTTATTTAGCCACATTGGTTTCGACTTAATTCTTTTACATTTATTTCCCATAGGAATGAACTTATAGGTGTATGTTTCCAACAACATTTTAAAGACAGCCCACATTTCTTCCGTATTTTTTCCTTCAAAGGCTTTGTCCCAGTCTATGCTCTTCATAGACTCCTTTAGCATATTAAAATTTGCCTTTCTAAAGTTTAAAGTTCTAGTTGATCCCTTATACCGTTGTTTCTGGAAACCAATTTCAAATGAGACCATATTATGATCACTGTTTCCCAAGTGCTCCTTTACTTGAATATTTGAAATTACGTCATTGTGGTGTTTAAAGTATCCATTTGGGTGTTGTGTGTGCTCATGAAAGTGGTGAGTGTGGTATTGAGAGTGGTGAGTTGTTGCTCCATGCAGGGTAGAGTGCTCACTATTTGTGCAAGGTGAGTCTTCTGTGATACTGTGGCATCTTCAAATCTTTGGGATGCGAGTGAGAGTGTCTGCACCCTTACCCGTTCAGCTGGATCCAGCTGAGGCTCCTCCACATCACGTTGGTAAAGTGTAAGCTTACATGAAATTTGCTAACAGGCCTTGACAGTCCACAAAAGCAGACATTGGCACTTATGGTGCAAGCTTTTTCTAAAAGCCCAACATATTGAGACATTTTGTCTTCAGTGTGTACATTTCATTTCCTACTATGTGATAGGCAAACACATTGTGCCATTAAAGTTTTACATCAGACACATCCTGAGAGTTGACACATGTGCAGATACAGACACAAACATTATCAGACATTAAATTAAGAAACTCATCATGTACCTAGTGGAGCATGCTGTCCGGTTTGGGGTGGGCTAGAGCCAGTGTCTATGTCATCCACCCCAACGATCTCAACAAGAGCAATTGCTGCCCTTGCACGCTCCTCTAGGGGTGTTAAAGAAATCTCCAGGGGAGGACCCCCACCAGTTCCTTGGGCATGTTGGTGCGCCCGCACCAGTTTCGCTTTCAGGCGCCCTTTATAGTTTGCCCATCTGTGCAAATGACAAAGATTATGCAGTTAAATAGCAGCTTACAAATAAAAATGCAACTTCATAGCGTACTTTTGCTATTCACACCAAAAAAAAAACAAATACACTGTAAAATGTGTGGGCCTTTTCCAGCGTGGATAATGTTGAAAACTGAACAAGTTAATGTGACCAAGTCCCATGGTGATTTTGTATTTCAACCAAGGGCCTGATAGATAAATGATTTACAGACACAAGGTGGGTGAAGCTCATAGTTGTCTAACTACTCCCATGGTTACAGTCTTCCAACCTAAATAGGGCTTTATAACAAACATTTAATTTGTACCATTTCTGCACTTCCTGCGTTCTACGCACGAAGAGTGATATGTCATTAATGCTTTGGGTTATTTCTGGCCATTTTTTGGCGCGCTCATGCCCCGCTATTTGTCACTCCTCTGTGTGAAAAATTCTGTATAACGTCTTCAACAAGTACTTCTAGCTCCTCTGTTGTGAAATTGTGCTTCCGCCGGATTGGCAGCCCTGGGGCCTGCTCCGAGCTGGAGCCTGCATCAGACATATTGCTCTTGAAAAGAAAAGGAGTGTATTTATTGGCAATGCAAACAGTCAGGTGCAATTAAACATTGTAGGCCATCCACCCCCTTAAAAATTGCATTTTGCCAACTCCAACCTATGTATCAAGCACATGCCCCTTAATCTAATAAATATTGTTGTTTCAATATATAACCAACAGTCACTTACACCACTTCATTTTGAAATCATTGGCCTACAATAACTACTTAAACATTCTGCTAATACTACCACTCCCCACTTTCTATTTTATTACATTGTATATCACGTTGTCAACACAGTAAAGTCACTTATCTCCCATTCTAAATCCTGAGCGGAAATCCAAGAATGTGACTTGAAATGTAAGGTGATTGTCAAATACAACCACCACCAGGATTAATAGTGTAGACTAAAAATGTGTAACTTTTTCTATTCATCCAAATAAGTAGCTAGATACATTTGCAGTTATGTGACCATCAATGCTATATTCAACTTTTTAGTGTGTTTGTTAGGGAGAAGGTCATTAGCAGAGTGTAGCATTAAATTGTATACTTTGGCTGTTAAATTTGAGACCAAGGCCACATTTTTAAGATTATGTTTCAAGCAAAGTCACACATATTTAATCCTAAAAAGCTGCCTCCATTATGTGAGTCAAACATTTGGAATATATATATAAATATATCTGAACATTTTTTACTTACAGTTTGTTGGTTTGGTGAAATACAGCACACAAATATGATCTAGAAAATACAGCTTGCCGTAGCCTGCCAAAAGCAAATGAACATGAATGAAAGACAAGGTCAGGTAATGTGACCATCAATGCTATATTCAACTTATTAGTGTGTTTGATAGGGAGGAGAGGTCATTAGCAGAGTTTAGCATTAAATTATTTACTTTCCATGTACATTTTGAGGCCGAGGCCATTTTTTGGTTCTATTTGGCTTCAAGCAAAGTCAGACATATTTCATTTTAAAAAGCTGCCTCCATTATGTGAGTCTAACATTTGGTATATCTAAAAATATATCTGAACATTTTTTACTTACTGTTTGTTGGTTTGGTGAAATACAGCACACAAATATTATTTGAAAAATACAGCTTGCCCTGTCCAGCCAAAAGTAAATGAACTGGACTGAAAGCAAAGTCCAGGTGGGTTTAAAAGCAAGAGTTGATTAATAAACCAGGTGTACACTCTGTTCCCAATTGCAGAGCACAGAGTACTCGTCTCATCTGCGACAGCCGTCATGTTTTTGGTGGAAGAGGCACCATTACACACACAGGTGTCCGAAAGATCCGCGTGAGACGTGAGCACGCCCATACGTGCCCAGAGAACCAATCAGAGCGCGGAAAACTTCCATTTTGATATCGTTAGAGAAGGAAAATGAGGGCAGCAATTTTTTACAGGCGTGAGCTGCGAGTCCTCACCGAGGGCATGGATAATGTGCCCTTGGGGAGATATGTCTCTAATGAGATCAAGCTGCGGGCGTATCATAGGGTCCGCAGACACCTCAGGCTGCGATTCCACAAAAACCGCTCTGTAGTCCAGCTTCAGCGGCGCTGGAGTGATCTCTGCCGGTGTCAACCCCAGCTGCTCCAGGAGCTACACCAGGAGATTGTAAGACGTGAGTTCTCTATTAATCGCCGAAAACGTGCGTAACGATTTTTTTGGGGGTATATGTATCCAACTATGTTCCCCCAAATCACCTGACATGGCCTACACTACACTACATATCAATCTTTCCCCACACAGGAAAAGTCATTCCCCTTCCAATGCACCCAACCTGCTTTGGCTCCTGTTTTCAAAATTTGGCTACTGAACATTTACTTTCCCACATGATTTATTGTCAAACTTCAGAACATTAATGCAGGTTTTGTAATATAGCTCTCCAACTCTTGACCCCAGTGCTGAAAGTTGGTGATCTAAGCTTAAAAAACATTTGTAGATTTGAGTGCCAGATGTGTTTTATATTATTGGCCAAACATTTGAAAGGCAGCTTTGAAAAACAAAAGACCTTAGCTCATTTTAAAAGATGTTGAAGGTCCCATAAGGTGCAACTGGCTATTTGCACTGTGAGGGTGTCCCAACAAAGGACGATTTCTAAAGTATTGGCATCATCCACAGTATTTGATCAGACTTGCCAACTCTCCCGAAATATCCGGGAGACTCCCGCATTTTGCGAGAGTCTCCCGGGCTCCCGGGCGAGTGTGGCAATCCCCCGCATCTGGATAATTCTGCCCACTTCCTAGTGAAGTGGGCAGAATTAAGTCCCAAACGCCGCGATTCCCGGTGAATCGCGGCATTTGGCCCCGCCCCCCGCTGTCAAATGACGCATTTTGCGTCATCACGTCATGGGGGCAGGTCCAAAATGACGTCACTTGGAGCCCCGCCCCCCCCCCCCCCCCCCCCCCCCCCCCCCCCCCGTCACGCCCACCTCCTCTGCAGGCTCCCGGATTTCACCAACAGAAAGTTGGTAAGTATGTATTTGATATCCCTCCACTAATTAAGTGGCACTGTACAAAGATAACTCATTCACATCTATACCTGCCCCACAGACAACTGGCAATTTCTAAAATATCGAAAGTACCAGGACAGTAGTATGTTTTTGAAATGTTGTAGTCAACACATGCAAGTATGGAGCAAACATGAAAACTCCACATAGATGAAGCTATAATCAGGGCTCGACCTCCTGACACCCGTGCTGTGAGAGCAAAGTGCTAATCACTAGGCCACTGAGATATTCCACATCCCTATACCAAAAACAAACATTTGTGACAGCTCATGTGAAATGCTTTCTGTTTATCATGTTTAGCTCCTTGCTTTGGTAGTAGCTAATATTTGTGTCTGATGGCAATGTAAAGTTTATTAAACATGTATGGTCAGCTGATTGTCATAATACTATTGGTTTATTAAACTGGTGATTGTGCTAACAATAGCCTGTTTTTTTCTGTAACACCTTCCTGGCAATCTCTGGGACCCGAGATAATTGAAAGAAGGAGAGTCTCTCCACTACTCGGTGCCTGTAATACTGAGGCCTGGCTGGCACGCCGCTACGGACTTACCGCTGCGCCCACCCCCCGATATATCCCTGAGGGTCACGCTGCTGGCCGAAATACTGCCGGGGGCAGTGTTCTGCTGGGCGAAAACTCGAGACAGCTGTCTCTTTCCCCGTTCGGGAGACGGAAGCTGCGGCGTGGAAGGAGCGGGTGAGGAGGGCGAGACGTGGCCTGCTGGGCTATATAAGGTGGCGGTTACCTGTGCAAGAGGTCCTCCTGAACTATCCAGTGAATGCCGCCAGGGACAGGCCTGTTTCCGGCCCAAGCGCCGGACCTCAAGTGCCGGGTGACGCCTACTTCCGGTGGGCGTGACTATCGGAACCCACCGGACAGTTCAGAGTAAGATCGCTGGCCCCTAAAGAATTGATTGGTGAGGGGGTGAATCTATCTACCGCTGCGGAGAGGCGGCTGGGCGGGGAACGCTGGGCTTGGGCAGAGTGAGTGGACTACTGGCCCGAAAAGCTGGCAGCTGCTTCTGGACTTCTCTGGTGCCTTGCCTTCAGCTTTCTATCCCCCTGCTGGCTGCGTGATATCAACCGGACCACGGGGCCTGCTTCCTCACCATATGTTGCGGGTCTTGTCTAACTGCTGGTGCTCGCCAGGTAGCTCATCTCAATCACCTTTTGATTTTATTTCACTTACATTGCCTTTTATCAAGCTGCACAGCATTTAAGACTGCTGATCTGCTTTGCTTCATTCACTTGTGGAATAATACTGCCCTCTTGTGGTGGCTAAAAATACTACATCTACTGTTCATTGCTGTTGCAACTATTTTCACCTAGCTAATGTCTATCTGAAGGATCAGTGTCAAATCCCGGTCTCTTTACCTCATCTCAATATTTCCTGTATACATTGCTTCAAGTGCTATGTAGGCAGCTTCTGAGAGGCAAGAAACTGGTGCTCAACTGTTAAGAGTACACTAATAGTTATCCTCTATTGTAATCATCAAACCTTGTCGCTTATCAGCCTGCCCAGCTGGCGGGGTATTTTTTTCTCTACGGACGCTGACACCCATCTGCTGGTCTTTATCCGGTCGCTGAATATGTGACCTCCTCCATTCAGGCTGGACCGGGAAAGACCCCTATAATACTGACCAATGTAAAAGTGTGTCCCTTTTTTGCCTCCTCTCCTCATCCCAACCTTTCTCTACCTCCTTCATTCTTCTCAACTGGCCAACGGCTCCCAGCTTTTTCGTCATGTCCAACAAACCAAAGAAAGTGACCTCTGGGTCCTCTGCTAACTTTTTTGGTTCAAAGAATAAACCGTCATCCCCGTCTTCGACTTGTACAGAAGCGCCTGGCTCCCAGACGCCTTCTGAAGTTGAGCTGGACCCACAGATCCTAGCCGTAATGACTAGTCTACTAGAAGGAGTCAAGCAAACATACCACCAAGAACTCTCCAAAGTTGTTAATGACTTTAAAACCGAGCTAACCTCACTGGGCAACAGATCTGACGCGCTGGAGTCAAAAAAAGACGACCTCTGCCACTCACAAACTATGATGGACAACGAACTTCGCTGTCTTTGTAGCTAAGTTAAGACTCTCAAGGAACAGCAGGAGGAGTCTGAGAACCGATCTCGTCATAACAATATCCGTATCCGAAATGTCGCTGAAGAAATCTCTCTGGCGTATCTTCAAGCTTTTCTTAAAGACCTTTTTCAACAAATCCTTCCGGAGCTTTCTGACACTGACTGTTTGATGGATCGTGCTCATAGGGCTCTTCGGGCCTATCCTGCCAATGGCCTGCCTCCTCGAGACATTATTGTGCGCCTGCACTATTTCCACACAAGTGACCAAATCCTCTTTGCGACTAGAGATCAATCTGCTCTCTCTTTCCGGAACACGGACATTCAGCTGTTTCAGGATCTTGCTCCCTCCACAATTTAAAAACTTGCAGCCTGTTACTAGCATTCTGCGACAACATAATTTCCGATATCGCTGGTGCTTCCCGTTTCAACTTCAGGTGTTTGCAGCCAACTCATCTTATTATATTAAAACGGTGGACCAAGGACAGGAATTATTGGCAAAATTGGGCATTCTTCCCGTAACGACTGCTTTGCAGAACGGCTCTCCGAAGGTCCAACGATCAGCGCCTCCACAACCAGATTGGACCCGTTCCTCCCACCGCAAAGTCCTAGATGATATGCCACCATGACGTGTCTTTTATTGTTACTGATCATTTCCTTTGCTAACGTTTCATCTCCAGAAGAATCCTGTTGATGCTATAATCTCTTGTGTTTTACTCTTGGTAAGGTGATCCATGCTCCCTCTATTCCCCCTCCCTCCCTTATACTCTCCCCCCTTCTCCCTTCCCCTAAAGATATAGAATTTTAAAGTTCTAATACTAATATGTTGTTAATGCATGCTTTTTTTGCGGTTAGTTAATATTATTGCAGGGGAAAAGGAGAGAGGGAAGGAAGTTTTCTTTTTTTCCCTTTTTTCTTTTTCTCTTCTTTTTGTTGTCTTTCCTTAAGATTTTTCATGGGTCTATGGTCCTTGGGGTTAATGTATCATACTCCGGTTTCTTCAAGTTGCCGGAAATTGTCGAGTTGACAGCTAAAATTTAAAGCAGCGCTGCCTTGTAAAGGGAAACTTGCCTCTACAAGGCAGCGCCGCTTTAAATTTTAGCTGTCAACTCGCCGATTTCCGGCGACTTGAAGAAACCGGAGTTTGATACAATTACCCCCTGGTCTCATTCCACTTCATACACAGGACCACCCCCCCAAGCACCCTTTGATATTGTTTATTGTTATTTGTATTTAAATTTCACTATGTTTTTGAACCCCTTCTGGGTTTCTTTCACACAAGGTTTACGCCCACTTGGGCTCCTTCTTCCTTTTCTCTTTTGTTTCTTTTCTCTCGACTCTCCTTTTTTCATCTTTTCCCTTGCCTTCTCTCTGTTCTCAAGGACAGTTTAATAACTTATTCCATTCTTTCCCAATACTAGTCAAGCTGCCGGGCTTTATCACTTTTTCAATGCCATGGCCTTAAAAGTTTTTTCGATCAACGTCAACGGCCTCAACACCCCTTGTAAACGTACGATGCTACTGGGAGCCTGTAGGAGAGAAAAAGCGGATATTGTTTTTCTACAGGAGACGCACTTCACTGGAGTCCACTCTCAGCTTCAGGGCAAGCAGTTTTCTCAGACTTTCTTTGCCTCTGCGGACTGCAAGAAGCGGGGAGTGGCTATTTTGATCCACAGTAAGGTTCCCTTCTTGCACTCCAACACTTATGCAGACCCGGAGGGTCGCTTCATATTAGTGGGTGGTACTCTTCGATCTATCCCTGTTACCCTGGTTCCGGTCTATGCCCCTAACCAGAAACAGAAGCCTTTTTTTTACCAGACTCTTTAAATGCATTGAGCGGTTGGCGCGAGGTCATGTGATAGTGGGCGGCGATTTTAATGTGACTCTTGATCCCGTCCTGGACAGGTCTTCCCCTTCTTCTTCCCGGCAGGGCTCTTCCATTTTGGTAGAATCAACCTCACTAGCCACACTGCTCTCTCATCATTGTATGTATGACTCCTGGCGACTCTGTAATTCAGATGCTAGTGATTATTATTATTATTATTATTATTAATTTTTATTTATAGGGCGCCACTAGGTGTCGGTAGCGCTGTACAGGGACAGACAAAATTACAATATGAGGTGAGACAGCACAGTACAGTAAACAATAAGCACAGTAACTCCGAGAGCTCAAAGCACAGCTAGGGGCGGGGGAGGGGAGAGGGGAAGGTCCGCATATGACGGAGCCCAAGAAGGAGGGCACGGATGACAGGGAGACCCCCAGGGGGGAGAGGAGGTAGCGAGAGGGGACGGGGGGAAGAGGGTCCAAGAGGAGGAGGGCAAGGTAGCTGGAGAGCAGAGTTAAAAGTGGTGAAGACTGGAGGAGAGGTGACTCTGCTCAAAGGAGCGTACAATCTAAGGGGTGGGGTAGACAGACAGGGAGACACGGGGGAGAGAGGGAGAGAAGGAGGAATGGAGGATAAGGATAAGGGAAGGGGAATGAAGGGGAAGAGGCAGAAGAAAAGGTAGGAAATTAAGTTGGAGACTGGAAGGCTTTAAGAAAAAGGTGGGTTTTTAAAGCCCGTTTGAAACTGGACAGATGAGGGGAAGTCCTGATGGAGGGAGGGAGCTTGTTCCAGTGGAGGGGGGCAGCACGGGCGAAGTCTTGGATACGCGCATGGGAGGAGGTGATCAGGGGGGAAGAGAGGCGACGGTCATTGGCAGATCGGAGATGGCAGGATGGGGCATGAATAGAGAGGAGGGTGGAGATGTAGGGTGCAGTGGAGTTGGCGAGGGCCTTGTATGTAAGAGTGAGGAGCTTGAAGAGGATTCTGTAGGGGAAGGGGAGCCAGTGAAGGGATTGGTAGAGGGGGGAGACAGACGAGGAAGGCGAGAAAGGAAGATAAGCCTAGCGGCTGCGTTAAGAACAGATCGAAGGGGAGCAAGATGAGATTGGGGGAGGCCAGTGAGGAGGAGGTTACAGTAGTCCAAGCGGGAGATGATTAGAGAGTGAATAAGACATTTGGTGGCATCTTGGAAGAGGAAGGGCCGGATGCGAGCGATGTTATGCAACTGGAAGCGGCAGGATTTAGCAACAGAGAGAATGTGGGGGCCAAAGGAGAGAGAGGAGTCAAGGATGACACCGAGGCAGTGAAGTTGGGGGACAGGGGAGATAGAGGTGTTGTCGACAGTGATATAGAGGTCAGAAGGGGACGAGGTGTGAGCGGGAGGAAAGACTATGAGTTCAGTTTTGGCGAGGTTGAGTTTAAAGAATCGGGAGGACATCCAGGAGTAGATGGCAGAGAGGCAGGCGGACACCCTAGAGAGGAGGGAGGGAGAGAGATCAGGAGAGGAGAGGTATAGTTGGGTGTCGTCGGCGTAGAGGTGGTAGTTGAAGCCGTAGGAGCTGATGAGTTCACCCAGGGAAGAGGTGTATAAAGAGAAGCGTAAGGGTCCCAGAATAGAGCCCTGAGGGACCCCGACTGGAAGGGTGGACGGGGGGGGGAGAGAGACCCAGAGGTGGTGACGGAGAAGGAACGGCCAGCAAGGTAAGAGGTGAACCAGGACAAGACTGAGCCGGAGAGGCCAAAGGATTGGAGCGTGTGGAGGAGGAGGGGGTGGTCGACGGTGTCGAAGGCTGCAGAGAGATCAAGGAGAGGATGAGAAGGGAGAAGTTTCCTCTGGCTTTAGCAGAGAGGAGATCATTGGTGAATTTAGCCAGGGCAGTTTCAGTGGAGTGAAGGGGGCGGAAACCAGACTGGAGAGGTTCGAGGAGGGAATGTTCATAAAGTTAGTAGGAGAGGCGGCTGCAGACAAGCCTTTCAAGAATTTTGGAGGCAAAGGGAAGGAGAGATATGGGGCGATAGTTGGAGGGAGAAGTGGGATCAAGATTAGGTTTCATAAGAATGGGGGACACGAGAGCATGTTTGAAGGAGATGGGGAAGATGCCGATGGAGAGGGAAAGATGAAAGAGGTGGGCGAGGTGGGAGCAGGTGGTGGGGGAAAGGGAGCGAAGAAGGTGGGAGGGGATGGGATCCATGGGACAGGTAGAGGGAGGGGAGGATGAAATGAGAGAGTGGACTTCGTCGCCCGTGGTGGGGAGGAAGGAGCAGAGGGGAAGGTGGCTGGGGGGAGGATGGAGGAGTGAGGGGGGGTGGACGAGAGAGAGGAGGGGGAGATTTCAAGTCGGTTGGCCTCAATTTTAGAGGAGAAAAAGGAGGCAAAGTCGGAAGCAGTCAGGGAGAAGGGGGTGGGAGGAGGGGGTAGGGCCAGGAGAGTGCTGAAGGTGGCGAAGAGGCGGCGGGGGTTAGAGGATTTGGACGAGATGAGGGATTTAAAGAAAGATTGTTTAGCGAGTGAGAGGGCAGAGCTGTAGGATGAAATGATGAATTTAAAGGGGAGGAAGTCAGCCAGGGAGCGGGATTTTCTCCAGTGGCGTTCAGTGGTACGGGAGCATTTTTGGAGGAAGCGGGTAAATTTGGAGTGCAGTGGCGACCGCATCCAGAGCAGAGGTGAGGGTGAGATTGTAGAGGGAGACCGCCTGGTTGGGGCAGGCCAGGGAGGAAAGGGGAGAGAGGAGGGTATCGAGAGAGGAGGACAGAGAGGCCGGGTCAAGAGCATTAAGACAGAGTAGGTTTGGGCGGGGGGGGGGAGCAGGAGAAGAGGAGAGAGAGAAGGAGAGGAGATGGTAATCGGATGGAGGAAAGGGAGAGATGGAGAAGTCAGAGAGACTACATAGGTAGGAGAAGACAAGATCAAGGGAGTGACCAAGGCAGTGGGTAGAGGTGGAGGTCCATTGGGTAAGACCAAGGGAGGAAGAGAGGGTGAGCAGTTTGCTGGAAGCTGGGTCGGTGGGATTGTCCACGGGGAAGTTAAAGTTGCAGAGGATGATGGAGGGGAGGTCGGAGGAGAGGTGGTGAGGAAGCCAGGCAGCAAAGTTGTCAAGGAAGAGGGAGGTTGGGCCAGGGGAGCGGTAGATGACAGTGACACAGAGATGGATGGGGTAAAAGAGGCGGATGGAGTGGGCTTCAAAGGAGGAGAAGGAGAGGGAGGGTTCAGGGGGAATGACACGAAAAGTGCAGGTGGAGGATAGGAGGAAGCCCACCCCCCCGCCTGGGCGGGCACCAGGTCTGGCAGAGTGGGTGAAGGAGAGGCCACTATAGGAGAGGGCGGTGGAGGAGGCAGTGTCAGAATCGGAGAGCCAGGTTTCAGTAATGGCAAGAAGGTTAAGGGAGTTGGATAAAAAGAGGTTGTGGATAGCAGTCAGTTTGTTGCGGACTGATCTAGCGTTCGAGAGGGCACATGAGAAAGGTGGAGAGAAGAGGGGGGAGATGGGGATGAGGTAAGCAAGATGGGCAGTGCGCAGGTGTTGGCGGGGAGGAGCAGGAGAGGTAGGGTGGGAGGAGAGTATGGGTATGGAACAAGAGCAGGGAGGCAGATTTGGGAGAGGGGGGGGTGACAAAAGATAGGACTGAGAAGGACAATGGAATGGAGCAAGAACAAAAGGCAGAGCCAATAGGCAGAGGCAAAAACAATGTAAAGTGCCGTAAGATTAATTAAAATGGAGATAAATTAAAATGCAATTAAAAAGAGGAAAATATAATACAATCAGATAAAATAAAATTGAAAAGGAAATAAGGTTAGAATGCACTAAGTTAAAATTAGGATGAAAAGCACAAGGTAGTAGAAATAATGGATGGCTGCAGAGAGCCTGTACCAGGAGGAACAGAGTAGTTAGCACTGAGGTGAGGGCAGCAATGGGGACTGAAATAGACCAGAGCAGTTAAGTTAACTAAGGACTGACAGAGCAGAATATAAAATATGAATGCAGTACAATACTGTGCAGTAAAATGAAAATAAATTGCAGATGAATGAAAAATAAATAAGTGAAAATGAGATGAGATGAGGTGAAGTAAAAGCGCATAAAATTAAAATAAGATAAAATTTAGATAGAGTAAATTAAAGTAATAATAAATGAAGATAAAATAAAATTACAGTGCAAATAATATTAAGTTAAAATACAGAACAATAGGATAAAATAGTATACAGTACTATACAATGTGATAAGATTAAATGGAAGTACTAAGATTAACGGAGGGCTGCAGAGAGCCGGTACCAGGTGAGAAGCGGGAGAGTCCTGGATGGAGAGTTCTGGATGGAGAGACTTGGTCGGTGTGTCCAGAGGCCAGGGAAGGGGAGAGTCCAGAGACAGGACGCTGTAGCCGTCTGGAGGGACCGGAAAAACGGGAACAGGCAGCAGGAGACGTGGCAGGCAGGCCACGGGAAAAGGCAGCAGGAGACGTGGCCAGCAGGCCACTGGAATATTAGCGGAGTCCAGGAAGAAGACCGGGTGGCGGGAAGATTAGATGGCGGCAGGCTAGGCGGCTGGAGTCCAGAGGAGGGGCCGGCAGTCCAGGCGGTGGGGAAAACGAGGACGTGGCAGGCAGGGGCAGGCAGCCCAGGTGGCAGGCGGATCCGGATTAACAGGCAGCAGTCAGCGGTCCCAGTCGGTGGTCCCAGAGATGGCAGGCGGACACGCCGGAGAAGCACAGCGGGCCGGCAGCGGGACAGCTTGGCTGGAGCTGGGCGTCCGAGCAGGGGAGCCAGAGGAGGATCAACTTCAGGCTGGACACAGCAGGTGGCACCGAGGACGGCAGGAGAAACCAGCAGGACGGGTGATCGGAGGTCGGAGGTCGACAGCTGGACCGGAGGTAGGAAGGTAAGAATCCACGGGGATAGTAGGCCCAAGCCGCGGCCTGTGGTAGGTGGAGGTGACGGCAGTGGCCAGGAGCAAATGCAGTGGTGAGCCACGTGATGGGCATATGGATGGATGGGGCAGACAAAAGCAGTGGAAGGCAGCATCACCCGACAGGAATTAGGGACCCAGATAGCCATCCAAGCTGGGATCCCACGGGGAGCATGAGAGCACAACCACGCGTCTGCACTCGTCGGAGGTCAGTAGAGGAAGGATTACACCCATTATTCTGCCCCTCATCATCTGTACTCCCGAATAGACATGATACATGTATCCCATGCACTCACTCCCTTTGTGACTCAGGCGGGCATCACCCCACTCTCATGGACTGACCACTCGGGGGGTGTTCCTTATTTTAGACCTCCTTAAAACATCACCACCCTGGGGAAAGTGGCGCCTAGATGACTCCTTCCTTCTCAATCAGACAACCCTCTTAGACCTCAACAATTCAATCTCCAACTATTTTCAAGATAATTCTACTATAGATGTCCCCCCAGGTATTATTTGGGAAGCACACAAAGCCACTATACGTGGTCACTTAATTAGCCTGACTGTGGCTTCTAGGAAAAAAGCTGCCGAAGAGATATCTTGTTTAGAGCGCAAAATGGCCTCTCTTCTTTCCCAACACCAGTCTCTTCATGACCCTGCCCTGCTCACTCAGATTACCGCACTGAAAGGCCAACTTAACACTCTTCTCTACCGTAGGGCTGCCATTACTATGCAGAAATTACAGCAACGGTACTACGACAAATCAGATAAAGCAGATTCTGTGTTAGCCAGAAAGCTTCGTAAGAAGATGGCTCTAGGTCACATCGATAAAATTTACGACTCAAACGAGCAGAGTTACATATGACCCTAAGGAGATAGTTCAGACGTTTCAGGAATTTTATTCCTCTCTTTATAACTTAGCCCCACCACCCCCCCTCAAAGAGTTCATATAGTGCCGACTTTAGACAAATATCTAGCCACCACCTCCCTCCCTACGCTCACTTCACCTCATCTAGAGTCCCTGAATGCAGACATTACTTTGACCGAGAATTTGGTGGCTATTAAATCTCTGAAACCCTCTTCTGCTCCAGGCCCTGACGGTTTCACCCCACAATATTATAAGAAATTTGCTGCAGTACTAGGACCCCATTTGACATCTTTTTTTAATGATATCTTGGATGGTGCCACGTTTGATGCGACCAATACCAGAGCTAATATCATTGTCATTCCAAAGCCAGGGAAGGACCCAACCCTCTGCTCTAGCTATAGACCAAAATCCCTCCTCAATATGGACCTTAAAATTTATGCAAAAATTTTGGCCTCCAGATTGAATCCCCTCCTCTCTTCCCTCATCCATCCCGACCAGGGAGAACAATCGATCTGATCCATACAATTCACAGGGGTAAGCTCCCCTCCCTCCTTATGTCACTAGACGCTGAGAAAGCGTTCGATCGCATCTCCTGGTCCTTTATGGTTGGGGTACAGGGAGCTATGGGTTTCTCTGGCAAATTGTTGACTGCCATCTCAGCCTTGTACCGCTCTCCGTCGGACACAGTCTCTGCAAATGGTCTGACCTCGGTCCCCTTCACTATTGCCAATGGCACACGGCAGGGCTGCCCCCTCTCTCCGCTCATTTTTGCCCTTATCATAGAGCCATTAGCAGCTAGAATCCGGGCTAACCAGCAGATATAAGGCATCCCAGTGGGTAGTTGTTCTCATAAGATAGCTTTATATGCGGATGACGTCCTGTTAACTATTGCTAACCCAAATCTTTTCATTCCTCCTCTCGTAGACAAATTAAATCTCTATGGTCACTTCTCGGGATATAAAGCTAACACTGACAAGACAGAAGTCTTGGGGGTAAATGTATCAATCTACGGGTTCTTCAACACCCGCGTGTTCAGCCTCTTCCGCGATTAAATTTCAAGCGGTGCTGCATTGTAAAGGGTTAACTTCCCTTTACAATGCAGCGCCGCTTGAAATTTAATCGCGGAAGAGGCTGAACACGCGGGTGTTGAAGAACCCGCAGATTGATACATTTACCCCTTGGACTTTTATGTTTCCTCTGCAGATAAGGTGTCTCTAAAAAGTTCCTTCTCATTTAACTGGCGTCTGCAAAAACTCAAATACCTTGGGGTATATTTGACTAAGCAACTTTACCAGCTTTTTCAGGACAACTTTCCTGGCATTCTTGCTCAAATTAAATCGGATCTTGTTTCGTGGTCACAGTTATACATTTCGTGGATAGGTCCTATTAATGCGGTCAATATGAATATACTCCCTACACTCCTTTACCTTCTTCAAACCCTCCCCATCCGGGTCCCCCCTTATGTTTTCAAGTTTCTCCATTTTCATGTATCTAAATTTATCTGGTCTGGTATGTCCCCCGAGTCCGTTTCAAGCTTTTACAGAGAGCCCCGGGGGGGAGAAAGCCAGGGTATCCCTGATTTTCAATGCTACTACCTCTCCGCTCAGCTTGCTCAATGAGTTCTGTGGTCTAGTCTAACACCCTCCAGGGTTTGGGTCAAGATTGAGGCTGAAAGTCTGGGTATTCTATCTCTATCTACTCTCCTATGGCTCCCAAGGGCTCGTCGACCAAAACGTGTCTCACTTTATCCGGTCATTACACATTCCCTGGTGGTCTGGGACTCATCCTCTCAGAAATTTGGCCTCTCCCCCATCCCTCTCCCCTAATTCCTTTATTTAACTCCTCTGACTTCGCTCCAGGCTTTATTCCTAAAGCATTCTCCTCGTGGACCTCACAAGGGGTCCGTTTCTTAAACAATCTCACCTCTACGGTTGTGTTCCCCTCGTTTACTGACATCCAGTCGCAAAAAGAAATTCCCTCTAAATTATTCTACCAATTCCTCCAGCTCCGTCATTTTCACCACACAGCCAAAACTCACCTATCTTCCCGTCCCCTTACCATGTTTGAAAATCTCTGTCTCCGTCAGTCCTCTACGAAAGGCCTTATTTCAACATTATACTATGAACTCATCCCACCTTCCTCAGACCTTAGAGTTTCGCATGAACTGGCCTGGGAACGTGACTTTGGTGAAACTTTTTTGAGCGAGGAATGGTCGGAGATATATGAGAACGCTGCCTCCAGCTCAATCTGCGTTAAAATAAAAGAGAATGTCTATAAGGTATTGTACCGATGGTACTATGTTCCCTCCCGGATTCATAAAATTCTCCCAGACTCTTCTGATCGCTGTTGGCGGGGTTGCTCCCATGAGGGTAACTTTATCCATATATGGTGGACTTGTCCCAAATTATCAAACTTCTGGGCTGAGGTTAAACACCTGATTCAATCGATACTCCAGGTAATGATACCATTAGAGGCTACATTTTTTCTCTTGCCTTTGGGAGCGCCAACGGCGACTCGGCACCAGAACATGTTGGCATATCTTGTTGGCAGCTACCTGCCAAATTGCAGCAGACTGGAGGCAGCAGTGTCAACCATCACTTCAGGCCGTAACAGAGTTTGGCAGGTTCAGCGCCTGGAATACATGACGAGCATCATCAATAGGACATCGAGATCGTTCACTAAGGTATGGAGCCCATGGCTCTCATTTTTTCAGGCTTATTCCCCTTTCACTTGACTCTACACCTACATATATCCGTCCTCCCTTTGTGAACCCCTTTCTTCCTTTCCTTTTCTGCTCCGCTCTAATCTCTCTTCTCTCCTCTCCCTGCGTCATGCCCTCCTCTTTCATGGCATTTCTCCCTTATCTCTTTTTTAAAATTAAATTTTTTACGATATTCTGTTGATTTTATATCATGTTTTATGTGATATGGTTTTATTTCTTGCTGACATTGCATATTGGTTTTGTTTGTTATATTTTTTTTTAAAAAAGAAAAGAACAGCCTTAGCCATCTTAACACAAGGCCACGCAGGGCAGGGGCAACACGTACAGACAGTCCCGATTGACTTGTAAACTTGTCAGTATATAATGCTCTAGATTTTGCACGCAATTATCAAAAAATTCTCTTGCAATAAAGCGAGTTAAGATTTCATTTGAACACTTGATTATTCCAAAATGTATCTAAGTAATTTAGTACTGTGCCACCTCTGTCTGTATGATTAAACAAATGATTTGGAATTTGGATTTGAACATCTTTGCTTTGCAAAATCAAGGGTCATGTTAGATTTGCCAAACGTTTATAGATTAATGTCTGCTCTTCAGCAGACTTTATAATGTGCAAACACTGATTTTGTGGGCGTTTGCAATAAGTATGAGCTTCATTTTCATGCCAATTTTCAAAGATTTCCTGTGAGTGATTGTGCAGGTAGGGCCTCAGTGTAGTGTTTTGGCCTTGGGACTGCAATGCTGTTAAGATAACCCTGTCCACGCCCCTCTCCCCGGAGCACACCATAATGTAGTACATCTATATAAATGCAATACCAAAGCCTTATCAACGTCTAATGTGCGTCCAAATGCTTTTGTAGCTAGAGGCCTAACATTTGAAAGTAATGTAACAGTAGACATCTCTAGTAAGTCCGATCTGTTTGACATATTAGGTTTGGATGTATAGTTATTGTAATATTTTGGTTTCTTTCAGCACCCGTGGAGGAAGCTCGGGACTTCTGTCCCCCACCACACACTGCAGCCCAATTGTTGGCCCAAATGGGCCACTTTATAACAAATTTTGAGGCCCTCCACCAACAACAGGCCCAATTGCTGGCCGACTGGAAGGCCACATTGGCCTACTGGGCTTTGTTGTTTGAATAATTTATTTATTTCATTTTTTTATTGTAAATAAGTTCTTTTATTTTTGTATATATTTTGTGATTTTTGAAGCCTTTACACATTATATATGTTGTTTTGAAAAAAACCTTGGTGTGTGTGTCTTTATTCATCTCATTACACAACATGTGGGTGTAAGGATAACAGAGAATATATATAATAATCCAAAAAGAGTAAGGAAGGAAGATGGTTTGTTTCAAACATCATTTCTATAGGAGAAAAGGATTTAATTTGCTGTTTGCATGTCATCCAAAATGAACATGTGCCCTCCAGCAACAAGCCACCCCTGTAAGAGGTATGGCATCTGTAGGTCCTGTGTGCAAGATAAATTCCCAAAAGTCAAATGCCCTAGCTAGTTACCAATTTTCCCAAATCATATGTTATTATAGTGATAGTCCAAGGTTACGTTCAAGTATCAGAGCAAAGCCAGTCACACATTGAAGATAACATCTAAAGTGTATCCAGAAGTGGATTCAGTGGTGTTAGGCAGAAGTGCAAGCGAAGCAAAGCTCCATGGTACTGGAGTGTGGTGAGCGTTCTGTTTGGATAAAGCCGAGTACATCACATAACGTGTACGCCGTGGATCCAGATGAAAGTCGGTTTGGAGGCAATGTTGTATTTAACTCCAGGAGGCTGTCACCTACAACCCCCCTTCCCTCTTAGTCCATTCGTAGTAATAAATGTCAGCATGCACATAATAATGTGCATGTGAAGTGTGGGCCCTGAGGCTTTTCGAAAGTACCCCCCAAAAAATGATTTTCATACAATACAGGATAAATATGAGGGCATATTTTACAATGTGGTTGAGCGTGTAGAACAAATCCAAATTAAAGAATTAAACCATTGTGTCAAGTTCCTGTGTTTCTTGTTAGCATAATGATATAATGATTACAGTCCACACAATAGTTGTGGGTATGCTTGGGCTAACCACTGAGCTATCTGTGAGATTAATATTTTGTCTGTAATTTGTGTGAATAATGAAGAGTACTATGAAGTGTTAGTTGCCTGTGTAGCACGCATGCTGTATTGTTGGTGTTCTTTGTGTTTTTTCAAATCTCAGATTCTGTTAGTGGGAAGTTGTCCAACTTTCCATAAAGGCAGTCATAAGTTCTAATCCAGACAGAAACCCTTTATCTGTGTGGAGGTTGTATACACTCTTGTGTGTGTATACTTTATGGAAGGGTATGCTATGCATTTTTCATAATAACCAGATAGATTTATACAACATACATTTAGATATATTCCATTATTCATGTGCTTTTAATGTAGCCATGTCCATGCATTTTGCGTACTATACGGCGACTTGAAATCCTAAACACAGAATGATCTTCAGCAATGTGTTTAAGTTAAAAGTATGTATTACGCTAATTAATATTAAACGGAAACCATCGTTCAGAGTGTACCAGATCATTGTTATTTGCCACTGATTAATCAGTACAGAGCTATCCCGTGAAAGTAAGCCACAGGCATTGTGTTTTGTTTTGTGTAAACAAACTGTTCGGCCCTCTCACATTGGGCGTGACGTATACATTTCTTAGCTTCACGTCAATCGCTTGAGATCCATCGCTTGTGCTTGCACCATGTTTAAAGATCCGCAGGTGGGTGTGCTTGTTTGCGTTTACCATGCTTATTTCCATCCCTTAAGTGTAGAACAACGCAGGACGGTGTGTTTTTGCGGTACTTATTTCACTGGCGTAAGTGTCTGCATCACTCAAAGTATGCAACGCAAATACGGATGCGTTTCCGTACCTTGATGAATCGGGCCTCTGATTCCTAACAGTAATCTGGCACTTGACTGGAGAGTATAAAAGGAAACTCAGGCACTTGGTTAAGTTTCAGAGTCAGCTCTGGCTGCTTTCCAGCCCTGCTCATTTTTATATATACACAGAATTAGACTGTTGTCCAATAAATGTAAAGCATAGCTTAGCAGATGCTAAAGTCCATATATAGTAATAAAGGTGAGTTTTCCTTATCTATCTTAGCAGATGACTGATCTAGGCATGGCTCCTTGCAGTCTTCAGATTGTATGGTAATGAATGCGAGTTTCCTTATCTTGCTTAGCAGATGACTGATCTAGGCGTTGGCTTCAGATTCCAGCAAGCAGAAATATATCTGGTCTTTATTATTTAAAGTTATGGCAACATTTTATAATTCACTTATCAATAAAGAAAATATCATTTTCACCCTCACTATTCCCTCTGTTTAATATAAAATGGTGTTTACTCTGTCCCTACTTGAGATCATGGTGACTGCACTCTCCTGTTGCATGGCTATGTTGCCTTGACTTCAACTTTATTTATCCATACCGGCAGACAAATGTCATTCACCATGCGGAGTGTGCACTCATCATTCCCCTTTCCCTAACAGACTGCTGCAGTAAACACATTCAGTTGCCTCCTTGCACGAGTTCTTTCTGTTACAACTAGTACTTTTTTCTCTGAATTTCACCACATAATCTGCATGTGGAGTGTTAGCCTTGCTTATCATTTTCCTGAAGCTGCAAGATAGATAAAAGTTCCAAAAGATTAGTATAATCAATATCCCTATGATTATTGCTATTGGGTGTATCAGTATTTTGAACATACTACCAGTAGTGCGGGACTGTCCTGTGATCACGTCCCACCAATGATGCTGTAGATTATCCTTTAACTGCGACACTACTTTCTTTATTTCCCCGGATTCTACAATGGTCTGCATTTTCACATGATTGGTACTGTAATTTCCTTCTTTCAGATGTTCAGTCAGCTGCTTTGTGTTATTTATCACATTGATTATATCTTGTAGATTAATGTTCAAGTTATGAGGAGGGAGCTTAGCAATCTTGACGTGTATGTTGTCATATTTTATATATCGTCCTTATAGAAAATGTATATTATGTTTCTCCAGATCAAGTGAGTTATATTGGTAATGCATCCTGAGAAAGGTGTTGACAACTTGTATGCTTGAGTAGTGATCGGGTCATGAGTTAGCATACAAACATACTGTGGTGCTATCTCAATAAACGTCATATTTTGGATCATGGAGGTGCCAAGCAAAGATACTAGTTGGATACTCTAACTTACAGGGCTCATATATGAGTGTATTCTGTCTACAGAAATCCCATCATATATCCTAGTACACAGCCTTATGTCATGTGTCTTATTGAGATTATCTATGTATTCACCTTTCAGCTCTGATACCCATAATGGTGTTCCTTCCTGTGGTGTGTATAGCGGGACTGGCAGAATGATATTTTTATAAATAATTTCTGACTTGGAGATATTATAGGTATAAAACTCTCCAGTGCATCCATGGTCATTACACCTCATGTGAATGCTTTCTACCTGTATCCACACCTGTTCTCTTACATTAAATATCTATTGATATTCTTGTTCATTCCTTGACAATATCTGAGCTTGAGCCTTATCCTTTTGAATCATTTGATGTAAGGTTTTAATGGAACACGCTATCCAATTAAACATGAGCAAAATGTTCTTCTATTGTTAGGAACCCCCCTAGCCGATACTGCACAACCCGGAGTCTGCTCTGCCAGTCAGGTGTTTACTGGAGCCCCTAGTGGTGGGGACAGACTTGGTCGCAGACTGACAGAGGGTCGTGAAGTGCATACCGGCTGGGGAGAACCCAGGAAAGAGGAGTGAAGTCCAGGCAAGGGTCAAGGGCCGGCAGCAGACAGCGAACCCAATAGACAAGCCAAGGTCAGAGGTCACAGTGTTAGGAACTCCTCCAGCCAGCACAACACAACCCGGAGTCTACTCTGCAAATCAGGTGTTCACTGGAGCCCCTGGTGGTGGGGACAGACTGGGCTGCAGACTGACAGAGGGTCGTGAAGTGTGTACCAGCTGGGGAGAACCCAGGCAAGCAGAGTGAGGTCCACGCAGAGGTCAAGGGTCACAAGCAGACAGAAGAAATGGTAAACAGGCCAGAGGTCAGGGTCACAGGATACACATGCGAAGTCCAAATCCAAGCCAAAGGTCATACATGGGAGGTCAGCAGAAGTTCAACAAACAGGAACAGGAACAAAGCAGATCAGCAGACTGGGAAGCAGAAGCTATAACGAGGCAGCAGACCTCATTGCCCTAAATACTGAAGCAGACCAATGAGAGCCTAGCTCTCTAATTGCCCACAAGCTGTTCCAATTAGCCCTCAGGCTTGCCCCGCTGTTGCATACGCAAAGGTGCCTGGTTAAAGCGAGTGAGCGAAACGCGCGTTGGCGTTCGCCTCGCAGTGCTATGTAAATTAAAATAATAATATCAGCTTTATAGGGAGGGGATTAGTCTCTGGAGTGTATTTAATACTTAGATGAGAGCCTCAATATTAGTAACAGAGGGACTCATAGACTGGTTACACGCTTATCAACATATACCATTCAGTTAGGGCAGGATTTAACCTGACTGACTGCTTAGACTGTATGCTCAGACGAGAACCTCTACACTAATAATAGAGGGATATATAGAACAGTCTAACGTTAACCTTCATTATAGCAATCAGTTAGGGCAGGATTTAGCCTGACTGATGCTTCAATATAAGTCATAACGAACTATATGAATTTAGATGTTAAAAATAACATCTTATAATGTGGCATTTCGTGGCTTATATATTTGATGTTGGCAATATTTATGAGATAATTTATTCATTCATATAGTATTTCAGAGCTTGGTATATAGCGACCAAACTGTCACTGCCAGAGATTATATCCTATTAAACGGAGGTTACTCTATTGTGGTATATGAAGGATCAATTAATTTGATATATATCCCTATAATATCTATTCCATTAAAATAAGGGAATAACACTTTATATAAATACTTACTTAACTCCGTTAGTTACTATATACCAATTATTTAAAACATCTCCCTTCTAGGACCTAGGAAATTCAACGGTCCTTCATATTTACAGATGTTCAGACAGCCAACAATATTTTGTCATTTATTATAGAATACATTGCAGATCTATTAGCTGTCTCATCACACTGCGAGGCTTGGCGGTGTTTTCTGCCATTTTAAATTTATATTTTTGTTTATCCCCTATATTTTGTTTTTATTTCGCAACTGGTGTCACAGGTACTATATTGGGACTCAATACTATTTTAATAAAATTAATAAAATGTAAGTTTTAAATATTCTATGATCAATGAGTGCTCCTACGTTAGATGATTTTCCTCTCTGCACTTGTAAAAATGAACTAATAATACATGTGTAGGATGCACCAACTCAGCTAGTAGATAATCATATTATATGTGTAAAGATAGACTGAGTGTTTGATCTCCTAGTGCGTTGGGAATTCAATTTTTTCGAATGTTCCTATTCCCCACAGAAAGCCCTGTAGGCTGAAATTGATTCGGGTATAATACCGGCTTGGCGGTGTTTTCTGCCATTTTAAATTTATATTTTTGTTTATCCCCTATATTTTGTTTTTATTTCGCAACTGGTGTCACAGGTACTATATTGGGACTCAATACTATTTTAATAAAATTAATAAAATGTAAGTTTTAAATATTCTATGATCAATGAGTGCTCCTACGTTAGATGATTTTCCTCTCTGCACTTGTAAAAATGAACTAATAATACATGTGTAGGATGCACCAACTCAGCTAGTAGATAATCATATTATATGTGTAAAGATAGACTGAGTGTTTGATCTCCTAGTGCGTTGGGAATTCAATTTTTTCGAATGTTCCTATTCCCCACAGAAAGCCCTGTAGGCTGAAATTGATTCGGGTATAATACCGGCTTAAGTAACGAACAATGAAACGTGTTGGGGATCTTTAGTGAGCCAGGAATCTTCAGTCTAAAAGCTACCGGATTGATCTGTTTGGTAATCATGAACGGACCAATAAATTTAGGCCCCAGTTTCTTACAAGGATGTCTGAGCCTAACATTTCGAGTTGACAGCCACACTTTCTGGCCCACTTTGAATGAGCAGGTGGTACTGTAGCGATCCAAATTTTTTTTAGCAGACAATGAGGACTTTTTCAAGGAGGACTGAACTTTCCTCCAAATTACTTTCAGATCAGCAGCTGTGGAACGAATTTCCGGGATACCAGCAGATTTGAGAGAATACAGAGAATTAGACCTGGGATGGAAACCGAAGTTACAGTAGAACGGGAAAGTTTGAGTAGATGAGTGAGATGAGTTTTTGTAGGTAAACTCTGCCCAGGGCAGCAAAGAGGACCAATTGTCATGGAACTCTGAAGTATAACATCGGAGGAACTGTTCAAGTGACTGGTTAACCCTTTCAGTTTGCCCGTTAGACTGAGGGTGGTAATCAGATGACAGACTGATCCTGATTCCGAGAAGGGTGCAGAAGGATTTCCAGAACTGCGCTATGAATTGTGAACCACGATCAGAAACAATATCAGAAGGAAGTCCATGGAGACGGAAAATATGTTGTATGAAGAGAATAGCCAGATCTCGAGCGGTAGGAAGCCTGATTAATGGAATGAAATGTGCCATTTTGCTGAAACGGTCTACCACCACCCAAATAGTATAGTGTCCTGCAGAAGGTGGTAAATCAACAATAAAGATCATGGACAAATGTGTCCAAGGTTTTGCAGAAATGGCCAATGGAACCAACTGACCTACCGGGCGTGTCCTGGTTACTTTGTTTTTGGCACAAACCTCACATGAGAGGACATGACTCTTGACGTCAGCAGACAAGGATGGCCACCAGACCGTACGGGAAAGGATTTCCAACGTCTTGAAAATTCCAGGGTGTCCAGCAGACCTACTATTATGCGCCTCTGCAAGAACCGCCTTCCTTAGATGGACTGGAACAAAGAGACATCGCTCCGGAGTAGTATCGGGGCTAATCTCTGGAATCTCTGCAGTGTGATACTCAGATCCTGGGTTAACCCAGCATGGATTACGGAAGGAGGAATAATAGGCTCTAGGTTTATAACTGGAACGTGGTGTGCCAAGAAACTTCTGGACAGACCATCTGCCCGGACATTTTTGGAACCTGGTCGATAGGTGATCAGGAAATTAAATCAGGTGAAAAATAACGACCAACGGGCCTGTCTGGGATTTAGACGTTTGGCCGATTGAATATATTGCAAGTTCTTGTGGTCGGTAATGACAGAGATCTGATGTGAAGCACCCTCCAGCCAATGCCGCCACTCCTCGAAGGCCCATTTGATTGCCAATAGTTCTCTATTACCGACATCATAGTTGGCTTCTGCTGAAGAGAACTGACGGGAGAAATATGCACATGGGTGTAGACGATTAATATGAGGATCCTTCTGCGATAGGATGGCACCAGCACCGAAGTCAGAGGCGTCGACCTCAAGAACAAATGCCTTAGCTGGATCCAGGTGTCTAAGGACCTGAGCGGAGACAAAGGCCTTTTTCAGGCTTTCGAATGAGGCTACTGCGTGGGGCGACCAATTAGTTGGATCCATTCCTTTACGGGTCAGAGCGACAATGGGAGCCACAATGTCAGCAAAGCCGTGAATGAATCTTCTATAATAGTTGGAGAAGCCCAGGAACCTCTGTACCGCCTTAAGATTGTTTGGTTGCACCCAATCCAAAATAGCCTGAACCTTAGTTGGATCCATGGAGAATCCCTCAGAAGAGATTACGTAACCTAAAAAGGATACCTTCTGCACCTCAAACTCACACTTTTCCAGCTTGGCATGAAGGTGGTTCTCTCGCAATCTTCGTAGAACTTGTTTAACGTGATCCCTATGTGCAGACAAAGATCTGGAATAGATGAGGATATCATCTAAATAGATGACCACAAAACCACCAAGGAAGTCCTGAAGAACTTCATTGATCAAGTCCTGAAACACTGCAGGTGCATTGCTAAGGCCAAACGGCATGACCAGATACTCGTAGTGGCCGGAGTGCGTATTGAATGCCGTCTTCCACTCGTCTCCTTCCTTGATACAGATGAGGTTATACGCTCCACGAAGGTCGATTTTTGTGAAGACATTAGCACCTCTCAACTGATCAAATAATACTGAGATGAGCGGAAGGGGATAGGTGTTCTTGATTGTGATAAGATTCAATCCTCGGTAATCAATACAAGGTCTTAGTCCTCCGTTCTTTTTGGATACAAAGAAGCATACTGCTCCTACAGGAGATTTAGAAGGCCTGATGAAGCCTTTCTCCAGGTTTTCATCAATGTATTCCTGCATGGATTTGGTCTCTGGACCAGAGAGGGAGTACAAGCGCTCCTTGGGTAATTTAGAACCTGGAATAAGCTCGATGGAACAGTCAAATTCCCGGTGTGGTGGTAGAGTGTCAGCAGCCTTTTTGGAGAAAACATCCCAGAACTCATGATACTGTGAGGGAAGCTGCTCCGGAATAGGCTGAATCACACGTAGAGGTAGTGTCAAGCAAGACTGTGTGCAATAAGAGCTCCACTGGATAATTTCTCCTTTTACCCAATCCATGACAGGGTTATGGCGGGATAGCCAGGGGTGGCCCAGGATCAAAGTAACTGATGGACATTCAATAAGGAAGAAGACTATGGATTCCGAGTGGAGAGCTCCAATGTTCAATTGTAGTAGCAGGGTCTCCCAGGTAATCTTGCCACCTGGCAATGGACTACCATCTAAGCCACATACTGTAATGGCAGATTTGAGTTTAATCAGCGGAATCCCACCAGAGTGGGCAAACTCAATGTCAAGGAAGTTGCCTGCAGCTCCACTGTTGATGAAGGCCGACAGGTTCACCGAACCGGCACTAGACGTGAGTTGTGCAGGGATTAACACAGGATTTTTTGAGGAAACAAAATACAGACCTAGGTGAACCTTCCCCTCGTTCCCTAGGCATGCTCTTTTCCCGGCTTATTGGGGCAGGAATGGGAGAAATGGCCCTTAGAGCCACAATAGAGACATAGGCTTTGTGCTCGCCTCCTGTCTCTTTCCTCAGGGGAGAGACGATATGCTCCAAGTTGCATAGGCTCCTCGTCATCCGCGACAACACAAATCAAGGCAGATGGAAGAGAAGATGCCTCCTTCTCAGACTTGCGTTCCTTAATTCTTCTGTCAATTTTAATAGCGAGGTGCATCAGATCCTCCAATGAGGTAGGAGTCGGGTATTGCACCAAAGAGTCTTTAATCTGTTCCGACAGGCCTAGACGGAACTGACTACGTAAGGCAGGGTCATTCCATCCACTACCAGGTGACTATCTACGAAATTTAGTGCAGTATTCCTCTGCCGGCTGCTCGCCTTGTTTCAAGGCCCGTAGATGAGATTCAGAGGTGGCTATACGGTCCGGGTCATCATATAGTAGACCTTATGCCTCAAAGAAAGCATCTACTGACTGCATGGCAGGATTGGTCTGCGGCAAGGAAAAAGCCCAGGACTGGGGGTCACCCTGTAGAAGGGAAATGATAATCCCGACTCTCTGCTGCTCTGAACCGGAGGAGGGGGGTCTCAACCGAACATAGAGCTTGCAGCTCTCCCTGAAATTCCGGAACAGGGATCTATTTCCAGAGAACCGGTCCGGTAAATTCATCTTGGGTTCACAGGTGGAATCTGGAGTGGATTGCGAGGTATTCGCAAGTTCTTCCTGAACAGATAAACGCTCAGACAATCCCTGTATCATCTGGTACAAGGACTCAACATGGCCTGCTAAGGCTTGCGCCGGAGAGGGTGTGGATCAGCTTCCATCCATCACAACCTCGTCTCAGTGTGTGGGCCGGTTATAATGTTAGGAACCCCTCCAGCCGGCACAACACAACCCGGAGTCTACTCTGCCAATCAGGTGTTCACTGGAGCCGTGGTGGGGGGGACAGACTGGGCTGCAGACTGACAGAGGGTCGTGAAGTGTGTACCGGCTGGGGAGAACCCAGGCAAGCGGATTGAGGTCCACGCAGAGGTCAAGGGCCGGCAGCAAGTTGCACTTCCAGTTAACGAGCCGGGGTCAAGGGTCACAAGCAGACAGAAGAAATGGTAAACAGGCCAGAGATCAGGGTCACGGGATACACATGCGAAGTCCAAATCCAAGCCAAAGGTCATACACGGGAGGTCAGCAGAAGTTCAACAAACGGGAACAGGAACAGGAACAAAGCAGGTCAGCAGACTGGGAAGCAGAAGCTATAACCAGCAATGAGGCAGCAGACCTCATTGCCCTAAATACTGAAGCAGACCAATGAGAGCCTAGCTCTCTAATTGCCCAGAAGCTGTTCCAACTAGCCCTCAGGCTTGCCCCGCTGTTGCGCATGCGCCCGGCTGCTCTGTAATGCCGGGACGCGGCGCTGGATAAGAGAGCTTCTTACCGTTGCCATGACAACGTCTGACGAGCCCCCGGAAGTGACGTCCCGGTCACCATAGCGACGGCCGGGACAGAGACAGGGGAGTCGTGGCGGCTGGGCACCGCCACGGCTCGTAACACACAGGCACGGTAGCAAGGTCAAGATACAGGCAGGAAGGTCAGGGTCATGAGCAAACAGGCAGGGTCCAAATCCAAGCAAGGGGTCATACACGAGAAATCCAATAGAGTGTCCACGGGATAGGGACAGGAACAAAAGCAGGTACTAGGATAAAGCAGGTCAGCAGGACTGTGGCGGAAAAGCTTTAACCGACAGTGAGGCTGCAGACCTCACTGCCTTAAATACCAGAGTCAGCTAATTAGAGCCTAGCTCTGAAATTACCCACAGCCCCTGCTTGATAAATATATTAAACTAAATTAGCCCACATGCTATGTATATTTTCTGCGCACGCGCTCGGCTGTCCCCAATCGCCGTGACGCGGCACTACTGCATCTGGCGTCTGACCGTTGCCTTGGCAACGGTCGGGTAGACTCCGGAAATGACGTCGCGGTCGTCAAGGTGACGGCCGGGACGTCAGAGGGCACCCAAAGCGAGCCGCGACGGCTATGAGTACGGCCGCGGCTCGTAACAAGTATCTGTAGGTTTGCTATCTGTGAGACTTTAAACAACTTTAGATATTTACCATCCCAGCTAATTAGTTTCTGTATTGTGGTATATATTGTAGACATCCATTCTGCCTACATAGTAATCACCTTATTAATGTCTTCTCCTGCTATACTCATTTTGTTGAATATTCTTTCAACATCAATGCTATTGATGACCCCCATCCCTGTTCCTGCTGCCCCAAGAACTGTACCATTCTCTTCTCCTTCTATTGCTACAGTCAGGGTCTGGGGGAAGGGTTATGTTGAATACATGTCTGGTGGAATATCTACATGTTCCTAACATGATGCAGGATGATGGTACCTTAATTATGGTATCATTATGTGGCTTAGGCTGGGCATTTAAAACGTACAGTCCCTGCATCAGAATCTTTGATCTAGGTAGCATTATATTATTCCCCTCATACTCTAGACCTGATCCTCCTACTATTTCTGTGGAGTTGGTACATATTATCATCACGTCTCCCTGTGCTGTCCATGGCTGGTCCTGGTTTATAGTCATTTGTTTCTTAGTATACACCTCATTCCTGTTTGCCAAGTCTGTACATACCCCGTTAGTTGCAGGAAGTCTATGTCAGACGCCGTGTCTCCCCGCTGGCCGGGGACGGACGCCTTCCTCTCTCGGAGTGCTCTGTTGCTAGGCAACGGATACGCTCCTTCAGGTGGTTCCTGCGCACATTCGCGGCTGATGCCATGGCAACGGGATGCGCCTAGTGACTCCCTGTCGGCGGTCAGCGCGTGTGACCGCCGCCCTCTGACCACCAATGAATGCCCTTCTCCCTATATAAGGATGATTCTGACACCATTATGGTGCCAGAGCAACTAATTATCTAGCCTCCAGCGTTTTCATGTTATTGAGCATCCAGCCTGATTCCCAGTGTACCGACCCGGCTTCCATTGATCCCGTTTTGGATTACCCTTCTGTCTTAGACCTCACTCTCTGGATTGACCCTTGGCTTGCTGACTACTCTTTAACTCCTGATTCTGTACCTTGTTTGCCCGCACGTTGCCAGACCTCAGCCTGTACGACTACGATTCTCATCACCAACCTCGCGGATCGCTTCCTGGGAGTGTCGCGACCTGCACATGGCTTGCCGCAAAATCTAAATTTCCTTGCGGGGGTCCCTGGTGAAGACTGGCGGCGTGTTAGACTCCACGCCTCCCAGTGTTGCAGTGTCAATATCCGCAGGTAGCTGTATTCTCATTGTGACAGTTTGCTCTGGCCCAAAAATGTCTACAGAAACGCCAGGTGAACAATCGCCCGGGACCTACTCCTCCATCTTGCTCACAGAGTAGAAAAGCAGGAGTCCGAACAGGCGCAGCTTCTCCAATGCATCCAAGGAGTCGCTGCATGACTTGAGTCCCTTCAGGCCTCAGTGACCTCCCCCCAGGCCATACTGGTAACTACCTCCGGAGCTGCAGTCGCTCCCTTCTTTTACTTCCCTGAGACTCTCCCCGCCGGACAAGTTTGATGGAGAACCTAAGAAATGCAGGGGATTCCTAAACCAGTGCTTGATTCATTTTGAGTGTAATCCTGCATTTTCCCTCTGAACGGGTAAAAGTGGCCTTCATCATTTCCCTCTTATCCGGACAAGCCCTAGCCTGGGCCTCTCCCCTCTGGGAACGGAATGACCCTCTTCTCTCTAATGTATCTTCATTTATTGAAGCATTCCGGAGAGTTTTTGACGAGCCCGGCCGGATATCCTCTGCCGCCTCCAGTCTTCTGAACCTTTGCCAGGGGTCTCTAACAGTCGGTCAGTATGCTATTCAGTTAAGCAACCTCTCTTCTGAACGAAAATGGAACACCGAGGCGTTGGTGGCAACATTTTGGCAAGGACTGGCAGACCGCGTCAAGGACGAATTAGTGTCACGCAAACTCCCTGCAGATCTGTATTCCTTGATTTCCTTATGCAATCGCATTGATCTGCACTTCCGGGAGCGAACTCAAGAACATTCTGCTACTAGACGGGTCTCCCCACGCCTTGCTCCCCTTTTCTAAAATCCTGGACCTGCGGAGGAACCCATGCAGATTGGCCATTCTCGCTTATCTCCTGAGGAACGTCAAAGACGTTTCAAGCAACATCTTTGCCTGTATTGCGGAGAACCTGGTCATGTTCTATCCTCCTGCATCAAGAGGTTGGGAAACGCTCCTTCCTAATCGGTAACAGGGAGGCAGACTTAGGAGTTATACTCCCTATACTAATTCCGGTTCTGACTTCCTTATGTCTACATCTCTGGATACTCCTGTCAGCCCCTATGTCACTGACTGTGAGTGCTACTCCTCGTGTGTTTAGGAACCGTGGCCGTCCGCCATCCTGAGGGTTTACGCATGTGCAGCCCTTTCAAGCCTTCAGTATCTGTTGCTTTTCATTATTTGGCTGATCAGGCAACACTCCCTATTTAAAGCACCTGAGGTTAATACCTCGTTGCCTGATCTTGGAGTCTCATTCCCATGAGCCTCTGAAGGTGTTCCTGTGTTTCCTCGTGTATTCAGCTCCTGCTGATTCCTGTTATTTCATTGTGGTTTCCAGACCACTTCAAGTCTCCTGTGTTCATCGTGTCTACAACAGCTGATTCCTATCCGCTGCCTCCGTTGTTTCTACAGAGTTCCTACTCACTTCAACTCTCCTGTGTTCATCGTGTCTACAACAGCTGATTCCTATCTGCTGCCTCCGTTGTTTCTACAGAGTTCCTACTCACTTCAACTCTCCTGTGTTCATTGTGTCTACAACAGCTGATTCCTATCTGCTGCCTCCGTTGTTTCTACAGAGTTCCTACTCACGTCAACTCTCCTGTGTTCATCGTGTCTGCAACAGCTGATTCCTATCCGCTGCCTCCGTGGTGTCTACAGAGTTCCTGCTCACCTCTACTCCCCGGTGTTCATCGTGTCTGCAGCCAGCTGATTCCTATCCGCTGCCTCCATTGCTTCTACAGAGTTCCAGCTCATCTCAACTCTCCTGTGTTCATCGGGTCAGCGCTCCGCTGCTACCATCTCTGCTACTGGAGTTCAGACCGCCTCAACTCTCCCGTGTTCTTCATGTTCCAGCTCCTTTACTACTGCTTCCAGAGTATTGCCTTGATCATGCTGATTTACCTGCCGTGCGCTGCACCAACTTGATTACCGCTTCCACCTTCCAGTGGTCTCTCCTCCTGCCGGCCTTCAGCCGTTCAGGTATCTCTGCACATCTCGCTGACAGCCTGCTCTCCTGAACCGCGGTATGCATACTTCTCATTGACTTTGTTCCTGTATTGCATATCTGGCTGGACTGAGTTGTGTTCTCCTCCGGAGTCCTTTATCCACTGAGACTGTCGCTACCATTGACTGTGTTTCCTATTTGCCTGGATTGTTATTGTGACTTTGTATACTTTAGCAGTGCTGCTCTGTTATCATTGTAATGTGATATCATCGTGGGATCAAGTCCTGTGTGCCCGTGTATACTCTGCATAGCATTCATCTCCTCGTGCTCTCCTCACATATATATTTCAGTGGTACAACTTGCTATATGCAAACCACTGATTCCTGTTCCCTGTGTCACCAGTTTCCAGTATCCTCTCACATAGCAGTGGTACAACTTGCTATCCGCAGACCACTGACTACCCCGTTATCTACCTCCACCTGGATTCCATTCCTTCACCTAGACAGCGGTACAACTTGCTATACGCAGACCGCTGACTTTCACTGCCTCCTCGTTACCTCTGGACATTCCTCCTCACTATAGCAGTGGTACAACTTGCTACTCGCAGACCACTGACTACCCTCACTTTTCCTTGTCCATCTAGTTCCTAGTGTACAGTTATACTCTTTACCAATGCTGCTAGTCATAGACTTTTCCTGAGCATTCTCTCACCATCTGCTGTTCCTCCGGTTCCGTTGTCACCCTGCTACCAGAGTATCTATTACCACCTATATTACTCTGGTAAGTTACCATCTGGTGATTTCCTGGGCAAAGACTCCTAGTGCCCGTGACAGTAAGATCAGGCCATGACAGACCCAGATGTGGAATCTACAGCTAAAGAGATGCTGCAGCATCTGGTTACCCGAGTGGAACAACAGGATGCTCGCCAACAACTGTTGCTGCAATGTTACCAGGCGTTAGCCTCCCAAGGAACGTCTGTGCAGAACATCACAGCTACTATTGATGCTCCTGTGCTTTCCTCCGTTTCACCAGTGCCATCCCAGGTGTCTACGGCTTCCACGCTTCACCTGCCTACTCCGTCAAAATATGATGGAGACCCCAAAACATGCAGGGGGTTTCTAAATCAATGCTCAGTTCATTTTGAGCTTCAACCTCAAAATTTCTCTACTCATCGTTCCAGAGTGGCCTATCTCATTTCCTTGTTTTCCGGACAAGCTCTTGCATGGGCTTCCCCTCTGTGGGAAAGAAATGACCCATTGTTACAGGATAGTGCCAAATTTATTTCCACGTTCCGAAGTGTATTTGATGAACCAGGTCGTGTTATTTCCGCTGCATCCAGCATCCTCCGTCTACGTCGGGGTTCTCGTACAGTAGGCCAGTACGTCATTCAATTTAGGATATTAGCCTCTGAACTTCATTGGAACACTGAAGTGTTAATTGCCGCCTTCTGGCAGGGGCTTTCTGATAAAATTAAAGATGCACTGACTACTCAAGAATTACCTACTTCCTTAGAAGATTTGATTTCTCTTTGCCATCGTGTAGACATGAGATTTCGTGAAAGAGAGTCTGAAAAAACAACTTCAGTTAAAGCACCTCTTCGCTCTAGTCCTCAACTTTGCTCAGCTTCATCTCCGGTGATACCTATGGAGATAGGTCGCTCCAAATTAACTTCAGAGGAGAAGGACCGAAGAGTAAAAAATAGACTTTGTATCTATTGTGCTGACTCCACACATATGCTCAATTCATGCCCTAAAAAATCGGGAAATGCCAGGCCCTAACTAGTTCTGGAGAGGTGAAGTTAGGGTCCCTGGAGTCCTCTCCATGTTCCACGAAATTAAAAGTTTGTGCTTTTGATGTTATAGTTTCCTTTGCTACCAAATCCTTTAAGTCCCAATCACTTATCGACTCTGGAGCTGCGGGAAACTTTATTTCTGAATCCCTCGTGAATCAATGGTCTCTACCAGTGATCACCCTGAAGACACCAATTACTGTGACTGCTATTGATGGATCACGCATTATTAATGGTCTCATCACTCAGAGTACGTCTCCAGTAACCCTTCAAATTGGTGTATTACATAAAGAAGAGATTTCATTTTTAATTCTTCCTGTTACTACAAGTCCGATTGTATTAGGCCTTCCATGGCTTCAACGTCACTCTCCCCAGATTGACTGGCACACTCCTCAAGTTACGTCTTGGGGAGTTGAATGTCATCATCGTTGTCTCTCTCAAGTCGTTCCTCTTAAAATACAGCAATCCTCCATTTCACCTTCCTCACCGGGACTTCCTCCTCAGTATGCTTCATTTTCCGATGTATTTGATAAAACTCAGTCTGAACGTCTTCCTCCTCATCGTTCATGGGACTGTCCGATTGACCTTCAACCTGGCAAGACTCCTCCCAGGGGTCGTGTGTATCCACTTTCCTTACCTGAAACTCAAGCTACATCTGAATACATTCAAGAAAATCTCCAGCGAGGATTTATTCGACCTTCTACCTCTCCCGCTGGAGCCGGGTTTTTCTTTGTAAAAAAGAAGGATGGATCATTACGCCCTTGCATTGATTTCCGTGGACTTAATACCATAACTATCAAAAATCGGTATCCCATTCCACTTATTACTGAGTTATTTGATCGTATTAAGGGAGCTCGGATCTTTACCAAGTTGGATCTTCGTGGTGCCTACAATTTAATTAGAATCAGGTCCGGTGACAAATGGAAAACAGCTTTCAACACCAGAGATGGGCATTATGAATATTTAGTAATGCCCTTCGGCTTATGTAATGCCCCCGCTGTTTTCCAAGGTTTCGTTAATGAGATCTTTCGGAACTTGTTATATGTTTGTGTCGTCGTCTATCTGGACGACATATTGATCTTTTCGCAGGACCTGCCTTCTCATTATCAACATGTGGCAGAGGTCCTTTCCAGACTCCGGAAAAATTCACTATTCTGCAAATTAGAAAAGTGTTCATTCGAGTTGCCCCAGATTCCATTTCTGGGATATATTGTCTCCGGAGTTGGCCTACAAACGGATCCAGAAAAGGTGAATGCTGTGTTACATTGGCCTCAGCCAACTACTCTTCGTGCAATTCAGCGTTTTTTAGGTTTTGCCAATTACTATAGACGCTTCATTCAAGATTTCTCCTCGATTGCATCTGCTATTGTGGCCCTAACTCGTAAAGGGGCCAATACTAAGCAATGGTCCTCCGAGGCCCTTCAAGCTTTCCAGTTCCTTAAAGAGTCCTTCTCCTCTGCTCCTATTCTTCGACAGCCTGATGTGACGCTTCCTTTCTTCCTAGAGGTAGATGCCTCTAATGTTGGTTTAGGAGCCATTCTCTCCCAAAGATCAGAGAAACAAAAATGCCATCCTTGTGCCTTTTACTCTCGGGGTCTTCTACCTGCGGAGAAGAATTACACCATCGGGGACAAGGAGTTGCTGGCTATTAAAGTAGCATTAGAGGAGTGGAGATACTTGTTAGAGGGAGCTCGTCATCCTGTGACAATTTTTACTGATCATAAGAATTTGTCATATTTACAGTCTGCTCAATGTTTTAATCCTCGTCAAGCAAGATGGTCTCTTTTCTTTTCTCGTTTTGAATTAATCATAACCTTCAAACCTGCTGCAAAGAATAAGAAAGCAGATGCTCTATCTCGAGCTTTTGTGACGTCCTCAGACGTTGAAGGTGGTCCCAACCACTCTATATTAGACCCCAAATGTGTTTCTCTGGCTGCTTCTTCTACTAAAGTGCTACCATTTGGGAAAACCCTCGTGCCTCCATCTCTTAGGAAGAAAATCATTTCGTGGTTTCACTCTTCTCGTTTTTCTGGAAACTCTGGTGAACGCAAGACCTTTGAAATTCTTTCCCGAAGTTATTGGTGGCATTCTATGAGTAAAGATGTCAAAGATTTTGTAGCTGCATGTGAATTGTGTTCCCAGTTCAAGACTCCCCGCAAAACTCCAGCGGGTTTGCTTCATTCACTACCCATTCCGTCCAAGCCGTGGACCCATATTAGTATGGACTTTGTTACTGATCTTCCTCCTAGTAAAAACTGCAATACTATTTGGGTAGTGGTGGACAGATTTTCGAAGATGGCGCATTTCGTTACCTTGACTGGTTTGCCTTCTTTTTCTACTCTGGCTGAGTATTTCATCAGAGAAATCTTCCGTATTCATGGATGTCCGTCCGAGATTGTTTCAGATAGAGGTGTACAATTCGTTTCCAGATTCTGGCGGGCCCTCTGTAAAACCTTGGGCATACGATTATCACTCTCATCCTCCTACCATCCTCAATCAAACGGTCAAACCGAAAGAGTCAATCAAGATCTTGAGACTTTTATAAGGATGTTCTCTTCAGCCAACCAAGACAACTGGGTAGAATTGCTTCCATGGGCTGAATTCGCTCATAACAACATGTACCATGAGTCATCTTCTAAAACTCCATTCTTTGTGGTTTACGGTCACCATCCGTCTTTTCCAGAATTTCCTGCCCTTCCTCCCACCCAAGTTCCTGCTGTAGAAACTATTTGCCAAACCTTCAAAAATATTTGGTCGCAGGTCAAAACCTGTTTAAAGAAGACGTCTGCAGATATAAGTCTTTTGCAGATAAAAAGAGGCGGGCTATTCCACCACTGAAAATCGGAGATCGTGTTTGGTTATCAACCAAGAATATTCGTTTGAAGGTCCCATCTATGAAGTTCGCTCCTCGTTTTATTGGTCCATATAGGATCATTCAAGTGATTAATCCAGTGTGTTTCAAACTTCTACTTCCTAAGAACCTTCGTATTTCCAATGCCTTCCATGTGTCTTTGCTCAAACCTCTTATCATCAACCGTTTCTCGGTCCCTCCTTCAGCACCTCGGCCAGTTCAGATTCATCAAGAGGAAGACTTCGAGATTACTCATGTATTGGATGCAAAAATTTCGCGAGGAATTCTTCGTTTCCTCGTTCATTGGAAGGGCTTTGGTCCTGAGGAGCGTTCATGGATCAAAGCAGAAGATCTCAACGCTCCAACTCTTCTTAAGAAGTTCTATTCCAAGTTTCCAGACAAACCCGGTTCCAGGTGTTCTGTGCCCACCTTTAAAAGGGGGGGTACTGTCACTCACCGGACTGTGAGTGCTACTCCTCGTGTGTTTAGGAACCGTGGCCGTCCGCCATCCTGAGGGTCTGCGCATGTGCAGCCCTTTCAAGCCTTCAGTATCTGTTGCTTTTCATTAATTGGCTGATCAGGCAACACTCCCTATTTAAAGCACCTGAGGTCAATACCTCGTTGCCTGTTCTTGGAGTCTCATTCCCATGAGCCTCTGAAGGTGTTCCTGTGTTTCCTCGTGTATTCAGCTCCTGCTGATTCCTGTTATTTCATTGTGGTTTCCAGACCACTTCAAGTCTCCTGTGTTCATCGTGTCTACAACAGCTGATTCCTATCCGCTGCCTCCGTTGTTTCTACAGAGTTCCTACTCACTTCAAGTCTCCTGTGTTCATCGTGTCTACAACAGCTGATTCCTATCCGCTGCCTCCGTTGTTTCTACAGAGTTCCTACTCACTTCAACTCTCCTGTGTTCATCGTGTCTACAACAGCTGATTCCTATCTGCTGCCTCCGTTGTTTCTACAGAGTTCCTACTCACTTCAACTCTCCTGTGTTCATTGTGTCTGCAACAGCTGACTCCTATCCGCTGCCTCCGTGGTGTCTACAGAGTTCCTGCTCACCTCTACTCCCCGGTGTTCATCGTGTCTGCAGCCAGCTGATTCCTATCCGCTGCCTCCATTGCTTCTACAGAGTTCCAGCTCATCTCAACTCTCCTGTGTTCATCGGGTCAGCGCTCCGCTGCTACCATCTCTGCTACTGGAGTTCAGACCGCCTCAACTCTCCCGTGTTCTTCATGTTCCAGCTCCTTTACTACTGCTTCCAGAGTATTGCCTTGTTCATGCTGATTTACCTGCCGTGCGCTGCACCAACTTGATTACCGCTTCCACCTTCCAGTGGTCTCTCCTTCTGCCGGCCTTCAGCCGTTCAGGTATCCCTGCACATCTCGCTGACAGCCTGCTCTCCTGAACTGCGGTATGCATACTTCTCATTGACTTTGTTCCTGTATTGCATATCTGGCTGGATTGAGTTGTGTTCTCCTCCGGAGTCCTTTATCCACTGAGACTGTCGCTACCATTGACTGTGTTTCCTATTTGCCTGGATTGTTATTGTGACTTTGTATACTTTAGCAGTGCTGCTCTGTTATCATTGTATTGTGATATCATCGTGTGTGCCCGTGTATACTCTGCATAGCATTCATCTCCTCGTGCTCTCCTCACATATATATTTCAGTGGTACAACTTGCTATATGCAAACCACTGATTCCTGTTCCCTGTGTCACCAGTTTCCAGTATCCTCTCACATAGCAGTGGTACAACTTGCTATCCGCAGACCACTTACTACCCCGTTATCTACCTCCACCTGGATTCCATTCCTTCACCTAGACAGCGGTACAACTTGCTATACGCAGACCGCTGACTTTCACTGCCTCCTCGTTACCTCTGGACATTCCTCCTCACTATAGCAGTGGTACAACTTGCTACTCGCAGACCACTGACTACCCTCACGTTTCTTTGTCCATCTAGTTCCTCGTGTACAGTTATACTCATTACCAATGCTGCTAGTCATAGACTTTTCCTGAGCATTCTCTCACCATCTGCTGTTCCTCCGGTTCCGTTGTCACCCTGCTACCAGAGTATCTATTACCACCTATATTACTCTGGTAAGTTACCATCTGGTGATTTCCTGGGCAAAGACTCCTAGTGCCCGTGACACCCTATGAGACCTCTGCCTTTCTGGACTCCGGCTCTGCCGGGAATTTCATCTCTGCCACACTGGCATCGCAACTCCAATTATCGATCTTATAATTATAATTAGAAATTATAAAATTGCCTCGGCCGCTCTTTCTCACCACTGTGGATGGGAATCGTATCTCCAATGGTTCTGTTTCCCACATTTCCTCTCCTATTAGGCTGACGGTAGGTGTGCTACATTCTGAAGAAATTGAGTTCCTGGTTCTTCCTCGGTCTGTGAATTCCGTTATTTTAGGACTATCGTGGCTCAAGCTCCACTCCCCCCAGTTGGAGTTGCGCTATGGTTACCTCATGGGGCTCTCGATGTCTTGGATATTGCTTGTCAGCAGTTAAACCCAGACACCTTTCTCTTCCTTGTTGTTTGTCATCTTCACAGGCTGACTTGCCTTCTCCCTGCGGAAAGTCTCCCTCCTCACCGTCCCTGGGATTGCGCCATCGAATTGCTGCCATATAAACCACTACCTAAAGGCAGAATCTATCCGTTATCCCTTCCTGAGAATCTGGCGATGTCCACCTATATCTCAGAGAATCTTCAGCTAGGTTTCATCAGGAAGTCTACATCTCCCGCAGGTGCGAGTTTCTTTTTTGTCATGAATGCCATCACTGTCAAGAATAGGTATCCTCTGCCACTTATCTCGGAACTCTTTGAAAGGATCAGTGGATCCAAGATCTTCACTAAGCTAGATCTATGTGGGGCATATAACCTCATACGTATACGTCCAGGAGATGAGTGGAAAACTGCCTTCTGTACTCGAGAGGGTGACTTTGAATACCTTGTTATGCCCTTCAGTCTTTGCAATGCTCCAGCAGTCTTTCAATCCTTCATCAATGAAATTTTCCAAAATCTTCTCTACATCTCTGTTGTTGTCTACCTAGACGACATTGTAATATTTTCTCCTGACCTAACCTCCCACCATCTGCATGTCAAAGAGGTCCTATCACATTTACGTTTGAACCATCTATACTTCAAACTCGAGAAGTGTGTGTTTGAGGTCTCACAAATTCTGTTTGTGGGCTACATTGTTTCTGGAGCCGGCCTCCGGATGGACCCTGAGTAGCTATCCATGATACTCAACTGGCCTAGACCCTTAGGATTAAAGGCCATGCAAAGATTTATTGGCTTAGCCAATTATTACCGGAAGTTTATTCCACAATTGCTCCCATCAGGGACCTTACTCGAAAGTCGACCGATCCCTGGAATTGGTCCTCAGAGGCCATCACTGAGTTTGAACTACTAAAAAAAGCCTTCCTCTCTGCTCTGGTGCTCGCTCAAGCAGACCAAAACAGACCTTTCTTCTTAGAGGTTGATGCATCCTCTCTTGGTGTTGGGGTAGTATCATCTCAAGAATCCATCGCTGGTAGCCTCCTGCCCTGTGGCTTCTTCTCGAGAAAATTTTCCTCCTCTGAAATTAATTATGGCATTGGTGATAAAGAACTACTCGCAATCAAATCTGCACTGGAGGAATGGCGCCACCTTCTCGAGGGCGCTCTCTACACGGTTACTGTCTTCACCGATCATAAAAATCTTATCTACCTTAGAGATGCCCGTTGTTTGAATCCCCGCCAAGCCAGATGGTCTTCATTTTTTAGCCAGGTTTGATCTTAAACTTGCCGGCTCCTTAAATTCCAAGCCTGATGCTCTCTCCAGGTCGTTTAACATTTCCGATGTTCCATCCATTGTGGAACCCCCAACTGTGATTGAACCTTCTTGTATCGTAGCAATCACTCGTACCCCCCTGTCGGTTGTTCTTTCCTGGAACCCCACCTCCGTCTGAAGGTTTTTCATTGGGCACATTCTTCCAAGTTCGCTGGACATGCCGCGGTGGAGAAGACTCTTTCATTACTGTCCCGATACTACTGGTGGCCTACCATCCATATGGACATCCGGGAATTCATAGCCTCTTGTGCCACGTAAGCCCAAAATAAAGTTCCTAGGCAACTCCCCTCTGGCTTACTACAAACTATTCCCATTCCCGACCAGCCATGGTTAAGCACTTCTATGGATTCATCACAGTTTTACCTCCTAGCTGTGGTTTTAACACCATCTGGGTAACAGTGGACAGGTTTTTGAAGATGGCCCATTTTGTCCCTCTGATAGACTTACCCTCCACCTCAAAATTGGCACAAGCTTTTGTCAAGGAGATCTTTCGCCTCGGGTGTCCTCGGGAAATAATCTCTGACTGTGATGTTCAGTTCATATCCTGATTTTGGAGGGCATTTTGCAGGGACTTAGATGTTACCCTCAAATTTTCTTCTGGTTCCCATCCACAAACCAACGGACAGACTGAACGGGTAAATCAAGTAACAATCATAAGCATTCCTCCACAGGATCCTCCCCTTTCTTCATTGTTTACGGTATTCATCCTATTCTCCCCACATTTTCCTCATCATCTCCCACGGTTCCTGCCGCCTACTCTATAACTCGTGATATGGCCAAACTTCAGGTCATAAAAAAGGTGTGGCTGTCCACTAGGAACCTCAGACTTCGGGTCCGTTCTTTCAAGTTGGCACCTTGGTTCATTGGGCCTTTTCCGATTATTCAAGTTATTAACCCTGTTACCTTTAAACTTCGGCTCTCCTGTAACCTTAAGATCCATAATACTTTCCACAACTCCTTACTCAAACCTTTGGTACTTAACAAATTCTCTCATATTTCTCCTGGTTCTCAGGCTATTCCAACTACCACTGGAGATTAATATGAGGTCAGCCAAATCCTGGCAGAACGCAAACTTCGGGGACGTTTTCAGTATCTAGTTCATTGGAAGGGCTTCGGACCCAAGGAGAGGTCGTGGGTCTTTAAAGAGGATTTACATGCCCCACGATTATTGTCTGCCTTCTTGAAGAAACAGCGGTTCTCCTGTGGTTCCCTCAATAAAGAGGGGGGGGTACTGTCAGATGCCGTCCCCGTGCCTCCCCGCTGGCCGGGTACGGAGTCTTCCTCTCTCGGAGCGCTCCGTTGCTTGGCAATGGAGATGCTCCTTCTGGGGGTTGCCGCGCACATGTGTGTCCGCTGCCATGTAAACTGGACGCGCCTAGTGACTTCTTGTCGGCAGTCGCGGATAGCTTCCTGGGAGGGCCGCAACCTGCATGTCGCTTGCCGCTAAATCCAAACTTCCTTGCGGGGGTCCCTGGTGAAGACCGGCAGCGTGTTAGACTCCACGCCTCCTACTGTTGCAGTGTCAATATCCGCAGGTAACTGTATTCTCATCGTGACTGTCACGGTTGGCTTACAGGAAATTGATCCCTAGACTCTTCTGAACATAGCTAAGCCCACCCATGGGCGCTGAGTCTAACAGACAGGTGGTTTTCACCAGGAACCCCCGCAAGGAGGTATGGTCTTAGCTGCACCAAGTCTGCAGGTCGCGGTCCCGTGATTGAGTGTACAGCAGAATGATGTGGGAGAGCCAGGTGAAGTGGATGGAGACGATGGAGTCCACAGATGCGTGGTATAAGTACAGGCACAACAATAATATAGGCTGATGGTCAGCAGCCAATGAGTCACTAGGAGATTAGGTGCTCTGTGGTATACAACGAGAGGACAGAGGCTGTCACTATGAAGTACTCTGGAGATGGTAATGAAAGTACTGGAGCAGCAATAGTTCAACACAGCCAGAGACTGAAGGCTGACTGGAGTGGTGGAGGTAACTCATAGTAACAGCTGATGAGTCCCTGTTAAAGTAATTCTATCGTTTTCAAATAAGCATTGCCCAATCAATTGTATGTGTTTCCAAAGCACAAAGTGATTTATTTTAGCAGATGTAAACAGTTGACAATTCAATACATTATTATATTAAGATACAGTACAGTACAGCCAATACCAAAAGATAAATACATACCAATGCTATCGCATGCGCTCGCTGCGCTAACCACGGGACCCGGTGGACAGTATATCTGCTTAGAATACTGTGTCAGAGTTGACTGAGGCTGGGTGTGCAGCTATGATCATATATACACATTCAGTTTTACAGAGAACAATAGAGATGACGTAGTTGGTTTCTATAGGTCCAGACGTTGGGTGGGTCCAGGGTAAACAGGTGATAGGCTGATTCAATCTAAGGAATCCAAAGGTGAGTTCGTCTCTCCAGGGGGGTCTGCTCCTTTAATAGCCAGCATCATACAAAGGTTTATTCCCTAATATCAATAACTAAACTATGCAATGTGCGATCTCTTCACCGACTGCTCCGGACAGCTGCTGATGAATACGGCTTTAATATGACATTAGGCATGATACCTTTCATATAACCTGAACCTTGAATATCACTGAAGTGTACGTATAATCATATATATATATACTACTAATAAACCAAATACTATCTGCTCATAAATCACAGTGTAACGAAACCAATATGAATATGAATTATATAAATAACTAAATGTTGTAATGCGAGTGTGTGCGTGCGTATTTTACCGTGCGATCGCACCATGCCACGTGTTACGTACGGATCGCAATCGCACGGCAAAACAATATTAAACCAATATACTTTCGTTCATCCAATTATATGACTTTGACAGTCCACCCTTTGATAGTATAATAAACCCTCACCTTAAAGATGTTATATGCAGGATCTCAGTACCACGTTTCATTGTTATGTAATACAAATCCCCCTTGGTGTATGACCACGCTGTTTGTAGATCTAAACAAGTTATCATAAGAGAGAGTTTTAATCCTCTGAACGACTTCTTCTTTTACTATAAACCGTACACTTCTGGAGCTTGGAGATAATCTTTTGTATACCCTTCAAGGGTGCAATAAAACACGTAATACATTATTTGGAACGGTACAAGGTACAATAGAACATGTATCAGCTATACAGAATTCTCTACTACAGTTCTTCAAGTTTAACAGGTTCTTCTGTCCAATGCATGTCTTTAAGCTCAGAATACATTTAAACACTTTATGTTCATCAATAGCATCTTCCTATGTCTATCAATAATGTCATATACAATCTCCTTCAGCTTGCGTTAATATACACACTTCTAATAATGTCATCAGTTCTTTTCATCAACACTTGTGGGCGGGCTATTGTCTGTTCATTCTTCCCAGTCTCCCGATACTCAGATTTAACAATGATCGGCTTGCAAAGCATTGGGAGACTTCAGACTAAGGGACCTAGGTGTCGTACTTTTTCCCCTAGTGACCTCCCACCCATAGTTCGGGTACCTTAAGAATATTTAGTAGGAAGAGAACTAGTCCTACTTGATATAATCACTGAAGTATGTGAGAGCACGCCCAGCACTTTGTTTGGTCTAAAACCTTACCCTCCCAAGAATGATAATCATTCTCAAGGATGCCTGCTCAAGTCCGAATATTACTGGACTGGCATCGCTGGGTGTATCTCTTTTTTTTTAACTATGGGGTCACCGTACTTACGGACGTAATGCTACTCAGACAATAGCTCCTCGCACTTTCTCCAAGCTCCAAGGTTTCCAAATTTTCCTTTAAGCCTGAATTGAATAGAGTAATTGGCTGGACCGATTATGCTACTAACTTCTCCTTCAATACCTCCTTATCATTACCTGAACCAGCCCCTGTCACCTGCTAATAATCAAAAGAATTAACCGTCCTGAGAAGAGAATGAAATGAGAGAACACAAAACAGGAAAAACTACAACTTCATGCTGGACAACAGTCTTAGCCTTTGGCTCAGGTGCTGCTAACTGCATTCGAGGCCTTCCAGAAGAGACTCATGAGTGCCCTTGGACCCTTCTCTGAGTGTTGGCCCCTCTGCAGTGGGTGGAATGGGCACCAGTGTGTCTCTGCTACCCTTGAAGCCGTGATGCTGGTAGCCTACACCTGGTACCTGTCTGTCAAATAACCAGAGCCTAAGAAATTTCTGTTCCACAACTTACTCTCCCGATCCAACATCCTGACAGTTAGTGTGACCTTTCAGGAAACAGTGTTTTGGACGTTCTTGGTTGCTGTCTCACTATTTACCTTCTCTCAAGGTCTAACCTAGCCTCCCAGTTACAATCTCATCTCACGAGGGGTCAAGAACATTTCAAAAACTGACAGGTTAAGAGTCTGCCCAGGAGTGATCTTTTGGTAGCGGGAAAGGACTAGTGGCCGAAGCTATCAGTCACTTCAATCAAGTTCCAACTCTTATTCTATTCAATTCGTTCTACCGAGTACCACTACTTTATGTTCACACTGGTTTATGGTTAATTGAAAGTATGTGATTTGTTACCACTACTCATACATTATACATCTGTTATTGATAACATGAATACCCCTATCATCTATTATAACTCTAGGACTATCACATTGAATAACAAAAGCTTTGAGTATGACACAGTAATAGATTAGACACATTTCAATATACCTTTACCCAGACATATTTTATTGGTACACCAGTGTGTATACATGAGGATCCTGCATGGTGGTAATTGGATGACGTGTATTTGTTTTACCTGGAGGAAAACCCATCAGCAGGAGGGATATGGGATGGCTTTATTGGTATCATTTTCCTGACATTCTCTTAATCAAGATAGGACGTTGCCATCCTACTAGCTTGAGACGAAATATCTGGTGCACCCCAATATACTCTTAGCAGCTTGCACATACCTTCTGTACCCAGCTGAGCCAGACCATTTGCTGCCTCCACTGGATCTGGAAAATACACTCTGGGAGCTACTGGTCTACCTTGTCCATCTCTCCAGAGTCCACCAGACTCCTCACCACATCTCTTCACCTTCCAGACAGTTCATTCCTCAGGTAACACAAATCTTCATATATTAACCAATATGTGTATGTGTGCATGTTTGTGTGTGTGTGTTCACATTTTAAAACTAAAAATCAATACAACGAAAAACAAAACAAAACATAGATTTGTTAGCTGTCACATAAAACCCTGCTGTCTATTTGACAGCTATGTTCACCCTGGTGTGACAGCCATGTATGGTCGTGTGTGTAAGTGTCCTAATCATGTTCTGGTATTGTTATAAAAAGATTTTTTCAGTCAACTGAAAATCGCCCCCTAGACTAGAAAAATGCTGAAGACCAATGTATATCAATCGATTTTCTCTCTGCCACCTCACATGCCATTCTCAGTACCTCACATTCAGCTACTCGACTAATTGAGAAAGACAAAGGGGTCTATATCTATAACACTTTCTTCAAATATAACAGTACCCAGTACATGTCTGTCTAACAGTAAAAAATATAAAACATGAAAATTCTACATTTTCTAGGGTTTCACATTATGTCGTATCTTGTGGTAAAAATCCGACTCCAATGTTCCATACAGAGATGCATATCTGTATGCCTAACCTCCAGCAATCTCCTATCCACCCTTTGTGCATCCATATAAAGGCACATTTTTGTACAGGAGGCACGAATCATAAAACAAAAAACAAAACAGATATGCAATCTATAAAACATGAATCGTATTTCCACAACAGAATCTTTTTGCTTAAAATCAGCAGTTTCTATACACATGAAAACAAAACCCCTGACTGTTTCTGTAACTCATGTCAATCTAGTGTGTGTATCTCTGAATTTGTCTTATGTAAATAAAATAAAAATATGTCTTAGCCCCATTGTTGAGACTGTGTCTGATTTTATCTCTACCAGAGCAGAGAGAGAGAGAAAAAAAAAAAAAAAAGAGAGAGAGAGAGAGAGAAAAAGAGTGGAAGAGAGAAAAAGAGAGAGAGAGAGCGAGAGAGAGAGAGAAAGATAGAGGGGTACTAGCATTTGTGTAAAGAATGAGAAATATGAAAGCAATGAATAATGGGAATACAAAGATTTGAATACAAACATACATGTAGAAAGGGAGATTTTACAGCAAAAAACGACAGCTGGATTGGACTCTACGGGGAAATGGCTGAATTCATTCCACTACTCCCCTTAGCTATTTGCTAAATATGACCCCTCCCCATACTTGACTAGGGGGTCTTAACCGTGCAATCCAGTGTCGTCCGTCATTTGTTCATTAAGAACTCGGTATCACATTGACTACATACCTTTTCAACGGACTTTCCTAACTTATGATAGAGAAATGTAAAAATTAACTGTTGATGACTCATCTGAGATACATAAAACGATATTTTGGAGCAAAGTGTGTACATACTTCATTGTTGGATAATGATTCTCAGCCAAACAAATTATCATGAGACACTGCAGCTTAAAACAAAGAGTGTCCCAATTGTCTATTGTTAATTAGTCTTTCAAGAGTAATCTTTCTATTTCTCTACCTCACCCCTTTAAACACGAAGTCTATATTTCTTTCGTATACCTTTATCTGTGAAGAAAAGACAAGATAGTTATCTTTAAACAACAAACAAACTAAACATTCTCATTCTTTACCATCGGCCAGCGATTTAGGAAAGCAAACATGTGACAACATAAAACAAAAAACAAACAAACAAAATCAACAAAGATTACCTTTTAAATAAGTTTCTTTCTACACTTTGCACATTAATACTTACCACTGAGTATTATTTGCCTTGCCTGGTCTTAATTTAGCTTTGGCTCTAATATTTTCTTTGCAATCTTTCCTCAAATGTCCCTTCTTAAGACAGCTAAAACACTTTAAAGATTTCTGTTTCTTTCATCCCTTATAGTGGTTTTTATAATTCTGAGGTTGTGAATGTAATTTTTCTAACGCCTGGATACCCAACATCATTAACCTATCATTCTGTGCTTTTTCCTTCGTACATATATTTTTATCACGTTCTACAGCATTCTCTCTAATTTCATTTACCGTGAGACCTCTCCAATTAGGAAAAGAGGTTTGTATCCAGGTCCTTAGATCCTCCCGGAGGCCGTTCATTAGCACTGCAACAGCTGTCTCCCTATGATGTGGATTCCCTTATATCTGATATCTCTGTGTACTTAATCTTGGCAGCTAGAGCCCTGAAAAAATAGTCAGTTGTAATCTCATTATCTTTTTGTTTGATAGTGAATATTCTTTCCCATTCTACTGTCACTGGAAAATATATGGCCAACTCTGTGATTATACGTCCAATATTATCCTGATTATCATCCTCAGTTAAGGGTTTATCTTTCTCTAACCTACAATCCCTAATGAACATTTGTATATCAGTATCGAGAGGAAGACAAGCTCTAAACAACACTCACCAATCTTTATTAGTAGGCTCATGTGCATTACCTAAATGTCTAATAAACTTCTGGCACTTGGCCAAATCTTTTCTAGGATCAGGGAAATCAGACATAATTGTAAATAGTTCCGTCTTAGTCCATGGAAAATACATTGTTACCTGTTTCACAGGAACTACACCATCTCTGTCCGCTTTCCCATTGGGAACTGCTATTGTGCGGACAGGATATAAGCCTACCAAATCACTATGTTCTGAACTAGTTGCTGGAATCGCTGTTGCAGTACAATGAATGTCTCCCTCTTTGATAACCTTTACATTATTCTCACCAATTTCAGCCGCTGCCCCTGCTGGTGAAACCGATGCCTTTCCTTGTACGTGTATGTTACTGGCATGGGCAATGGCTGAAATGACTGTGGGTACATCTTCTTCTTCTAAAACATTACTTAAGACATCATACACCTTACTCATTATATTTTAAACATTTTTGGTATTGGCTGTACTTTCCGCCCCGACCGAATTTGTCGGGGGCGTGTTTGCACTCAGTTCACCACGCTTTGCAACGCACACTTCCGGAATACTTGTTTCCGGTACGCTTACTTCCGTCGACCACGTGCTCCCTTGCCACGTGTACCCTTCTTGTTGCCACAATTTTAAACAGTCATCATGTTCAATTCTCGTTTTTGTTGATTTAATCAACCGCACTTTATCTCTAACATTGTTTAACACCTCTGAGTCAAGACTACCTATGTTTGGGAAAGGTTTCACACACTCCCGGGTCATCTTGACCCATTTGTTGTAGTATGCCGTTGCATACGCACCATTATACATAACATACTTCGCCGACGCAACCGGCCATTCATTAGGCAGCACAACATGAATTATCTCTAGCATTTGCTTCGTATCCATTGTAAAAACAACCTATTTCTCAACGCTACACAAAAAGACTTTTTACCTGTTCTCCTTTCAAACAGAACCTACTAGAGATTTTTATCCGTGGACGATTTCAACAGGTACGTCCCCTTAAAGATATCAATGCCCTTCCTAGTTTGAGTACTTTACCACTGTTAGCACCCGATATCAATCAAGAATATCAGTGGTTGCAGCGTATTTCCTCCCACATTTCCCAAGTCGCAATCACGGCTGCACTAAATCAACCATGCGGTCCGATCGCACCGCTTACGGATACTAACTATCAGTAAGCTTTGCGATTACTATTGGGAATGCCGCGAAAACCTGTTATTTTCGCTTCGAGTATACCTGCCAAGCATACTCTGTGGTGTCTCTTTATCACCTGCTCTTATTAGAACAGAACACCACTCACACAAAGGTTTCTTTATATCCTGCTCTGTTTCCAGAACAGAACCTTTGTTGTCAGGTCACCTTTTTTACCATGCCCCGTCAGACACACCTGAACTAAAGCGCTATCAATTTTCAACAATTCCCGCTGCTCTCTCAATACTCAATTACGGCCTTACCATGCGGTCAAATCGCACCGCTTAAAAAGAATTATACCACCTCTGTCCGCCTTCCCATTGAGAACTGCTGTTGTGCGGACAGGATGCAGACTTATTATGTATCAGTAAGCGTTGTGATTAGTATTGAGCACGCAAGCAAAAACCTATATTCAGTTACTAGTATACTTTTTATTCCTGTGTGTATAAATAACATTCACATACACACATACAACCTTTGTTTTCTGTACAGAAAATAAATTTCCCAAACAATGGCACTATCTTTTCAGAGATTTAACCAAGTGATTACACTATGTATATATAACAGACTATGATCATGACTGTTTACACATGTGGCAACAATACCGGAAGTATACATGCTAAACAGGAAGCACACATACACTAGGCAATGCAGTACCCTTTAAAAAGCAAAACGACAATAAAAAGAATAATTTTTCTTTCTTGTCCCTAGATTCTAGTTAGCGTTCCTTCAGTTTACGCAACTGCGGACATTCAGCTTCTCAACACAAAATGGACAACAGGTTTTGAGCACATTGCGTTCTTTCCCATATGAGACGCGTCCGTCAATATCCACCCTTTGTTGAGCAACCGAAGTCCGCAAGCGTTGCGTACCTTCAGATAACGTAACCTCCTAAACTCACGAGCCCCCAAATTGTTAAAGTAATTCTATCATTTTCAAATAAGCATTGCCCAATCAATTGTATGTGTTTCCAAAGCACAAAGTGATTTATTTTAGCAGATGTAAACAGTTGACAATTCAATACATTATTATATTAAGATACAGTACAGTACAGCCAATACCAAAAGATAAATACATACCGATGCTATCGCATGCGCTCGCTGCGTTAACCATGGGACCCGGTGGACAGTATATCTGCTTAGAATACTGTGTCAGAGTTGACTGAGGCTGGGTGTGCAGCTATGATCATATATACACATTCAGTTTTACAGAGAACAATAGAGATGACGTAGTTGGTTTCTATAGGTCCAGACGTTGGGTGGGTCCAGGGTAAACAGGTGATAGGCTGATTCAATCTACGGAATCCAAAGGTGGGGGACATCTCTCCAGGGGGTCTGCTTCTTTCATAGCCAGCATCATACAAAGGTTTATTCCCTAATATCAATAACTAAAGTATGCAATGTGCGATCTCTTCGCCGACTGAACCGGACAGCTGCTGATGAATAGGGCTTTAATATGACACTAGGCATGATACCTTTCCTATAACCTGAACCTTGAATATCACTGAAGTGTACGTATAATCATATATATATATATATATATATATATATATATATATATATATATATATATATATATATATACTACTAATAAACCAAATACTATCTGCTCATAAATCACAGTGTAACGGAACCAATATGAGAATGAATTATATAAATAACTAAATGTTGTAATGCGAGTGTGTGCGTGCGTATTTTACCGTGCGATCGCACCACGCCACGTGTAACGTGGCGTACGGATCGCAATCGCACGGCAAAACAATAATAAACCAATATACTTTCGTTCATCCAATTATACGACTTCGACATCCCAGATGAAATAGCAGCTCTGAACAGTAGTGATGAGAGAACTGGAGCTGTCAAAATAGAGTACACTAGAGATGGTAATAGAGGTACTGGAACAGCGATAGTTCAACATGGCTGCAGGCTGAGAGCAAACTGGAGTTATGGAGGTAACTCGTAGTAACAGCTGATGAGTCACAGAGAGAGTAGCGGCTCTGAAAGGTAGCGATGAGAGAACTGAAGCTGTCACGATGAAGTACACTGGAGATGGTAATAGAGGTACTGGAGCAGCGATAGTTCAACACAGCCAGAGACTGAGAGCAGGCTGGAGTAGCGGAGGTAACCCGTGGTAACAGCTGAGGAGTCACAGGTGTAATAGCAGCTCTGAGTGGTAGCGATGAGAGAACTGGAGCTGTCACGATGAAGTACACTGGAAATGGTAAGAGAGGTACTGGAACAGCGATGTTTTAGCACAGACCACGAACTAAGAGCAGACTGGAACACAGGCAAACCACAAGGAGAACAGGAACCAGAACCACAGGCTGCAGGAAGTGAGCTTGAAGAACAGGCATCAGGCAGGTGAATCCAGGAGGTTTAAATAGTGCTCCAGAAGGGCTTAGCCAATGAAAAAGAGGGAGGAGGTCCTGAAGTGCAATAGGCTTGCACCTGCACAGATCTGAACAAGGCCTGATTAAGGGTTCTGGCCGCCCTAGGCTAATACGGCCGCAGCGCCCCCCCCCCCACCTCCTCCGAATATATAGGTGTATAGGAACACTCCTGAATATGAATGTTCAGGTGTATTCTCCAGCATTCAAATTTAGACAGATTGTGCCCTTGTCTCTTACCTGTTCTTGCTCTTCTCTCTTGCAACTTTGTTATCCTCTCGCTGGCTTCTGGAAAGTTGGCGTCCTGTTTTGAAAATGCAAAAATGTATTATAATGCAAACCCTGAATGATTAGGCCCTTTAGTTAAAACAAAACACTCCATTATGGCCAGCTAAAAGTACCCCATTGGACAGGCATATATAAGCAATATCTGAATATTTGTTGTCAATCAAATACAAACCTCTACCAGCCCCATCTCACTAATATTTAATATTCTAGTGATTGCTGAGACCACCCATGTGACCACCACACAATCATGAGATTCTGCCCCCCAAAGCTGCTCTATTTTTTAAATACCCCCTGCAGCCATTTTCCTTAACCCCTGCTGCAGCTATTTTCCTTACCTCCACTCTGTAGCTATCCCCCCCGTCACATCAAAACTTCCCCAGTCACATATATCAGCCCCTCTGCTCTGCCCTCCTTCATTCATATCAACCTCTCTCCCTCCCTATAGATTTTCATGGCAGCCCCCCCCCACCCTATAGATTTGTATGACAGTCCCCCTCTCCCTCCCTACACATATGCATGACAGTCCCCCCTCTCCCTCCCTATAGATATGCAGGGTAGTCTCCCCCCTCCCTATAGATATGCAGTGTAGTTCCCCCCCTCCCTATAGATATGCAGGGTAGTTCCCCCCCTCCCTATAGATATGCAGGGTAGTTCCCCCCCTTCCTATAGATATGCAGGGCAGTTCCCCCTCCCTATAGATATGCAGGGCAGTTCTCCCCCTCCCTATAGATATGCAGGGCAGTTCTCCCCCTCCCTATAGATATGCAGGGCAGTTCCCCCCTCCTTATAGATATGCAGGGCAGTTCCCCCCCTCCCTATAGATATGCAGGGCAGTTCCCCCCCTCCCTATAGATATGCAGGGCAGTTCCCCCCCCTCCCTATAGATATGCAGGGTAGTTCCCCCCCTCCCTATAGATATGCAGGGCAGTTCCCCCCCCTCCCTATAGATATGCAGGGCAGTTCCCCTCCCTCCCTATAGATATGCAGGGCAGTTCCCCCCCTCCCTATAGATATGCAGGGCAGTTCCCCCCCTCCCTATAGATATGCAGGGCAGTTCCCCCCCCTTCCTATAGATATGCAGGGCAGTTCCCCCCTCCCTATAGATATGCAGGCCAGTTCCCCCCCTCCCTATAGATATGCAGGGCAGTTCCCCCCTCCCTATAGATATGCAGGGCAGTTCCGCCCCTCCCTATAGATATGCAGGGCAGTTCCCCCCCCTCCCTATAGATATGCAGGGCAGTCCCCCCCCCTATAGATATGCAGGGCAGTTCCCCCCCCCCCTCCCTATAGATATGCAGGGCAGTTCCCCCCCCCCTATAGATATGCAGGGCAGTTCCCCCCCTATAGATATGCAGGGCAGTTCCCCCCTTCACTTACCTGTAGTTGTGCCAGTGTCGCTCCTCCCCTCAGATCAGCAGATAGGAAGTGAAGACGTCCTGCTTCCTGTCTGCTGCATAGCAACAGTCAGCCTGGCGATTGGCTGTGTGTTGCTAACCACTGACCACCAATGCTTTTGATCGTCGAGCCCTCCACCCCCCCACGGCGACCCACCGCGGCAACCCCCCTCACCACCCCGAAAAAAAAAATGAATGAAGAAAAAAAAAAAAAGAAAGAAAAAAAGAATGAAAAAAATAAATAAATACCCGCAGCGCCGCGCCCCCCGGGACCCAGCGCCCCAGGCTGCAGCCTGGTCAGCCTAGTGGTTGATCAGGCCCTGGATCTGATTATAGCTGAATGAATGACCTGGAGAATGTCTGATGCTGAGACATGGCAGTTTGAATGGACTGCAGGTAACGAGACAGGTACTATCTGTGGGACCGGAGCGTTACAGTGACATTCCCATAACCGATGACTGTCTGCCCCTGCCTTCTCAGTGAACCAATATCCTCCTGTCATATGGAATTTAAACACACAACTTGGTTTCCAATTACCATCTTTTGATAGTGTCTTGCTTGTACCTATCAGGCACTTAGTCTGAGTGTCATTAGCACTAATCCACATGTGTATACAGACATTTCTTGTTTCTTTCATAATCTTAATTTCTGGTGTATAAATGTCAGTGTAAATTATTAATTTTAACAATAGTATGCCTGTAATCACTGAAAAAGGATTCATGGTGATGGTAGATCAATCTTGACAGTCAATTTCTTGCAGTGTTAAGCGTGGACCCAGGTATTCCTGCCTCCCAGTTTTACTGACGTAGACGTTGTCAATAGGACTTGATAAGGACCATCGAATCTGGGTTCCAACATCTTTCTCACATACCGTTTCAGAAATGCCCAATCACCTGGTTGTAGAGAGTGTGCTGCAGAGCTATTATCTGTGTCTGGAATGGAGGACAAAACTTGAGTGTGCACATTAGTTAAGACCCTGGAGAGTTGTATCATATAATCAGTTAGTGTCAGATTAGCTCACGAATAGATGAGTGAGATCCTGCTGTCTCAATAGGAGTTAGCTAGACTTCCCCAGAGGCACGGAGTCTAACAAGCTGGAAGGTATTCACCAGAGACTCCCGCAAGGGAATTTGGGCTTCAGCGGCTTCCACCCTGCAGGTCGCGACCCTCTAGGGAAGTTCCCAGTGAGACAGATGGAGAATACTTGATAACAGAAGAAATCCAATTCGGACATCAAATGGTGATAATAATGATTACCACTTTATTGTAAAATATAGTACACAGTTCACTGAAGGTTGAATAAACTGTAGATGTTGATAACGATAATATACAAGAATAGGAACCATCAATGAAATTGAATAATGCAGACTGAAGGCTAATAGCAAATCATCACTATACCACTGAGAAGTGGAACATAACATAAAGTTCAATGGAGTACTGGAGATGAACAATTTAATAAATCCAAATGCAGCAGCGAAGAACCACTTTTAGACTCCAAATTACTTGGTCTTGCTTGGTCACGAGTGACCGTACAAGAAGAAGGTTCAGTAACATTTTTTGATCTGCCACTAATAGAGAAAGGCGAAGGCCTCATTCTTTCTTTGCCACTGCGTGTGTAGAATGGCATGTTGGCAAAAAAATTTTTATCGGCAGTTAACTTTTCCTCAGTAACACTTCTTTTTCGCTTCAACACAGTAAAAAAATTTTTGGTGTGTGTTTTTTTCCCTTATTTTAATAGACTATGTACTTTTACATAGCCTTTCCCAGATGACCAGTGGCGCAAGCAGGGGGGGTTTCTGAGTCTCCAGAAACCCCCCCCTGCGCTAACTAAGTGGCCGCTATAGCTGCACTGTCCTATACAGCAGCCGCAGCGCTGTCAAAGAAGCGTCCGCGGACGCTTCTTAGACAGCGCCGCAGCTGCTGTATAGGACAGCTCTGAAGAAACGGAGCTGCTGCGCTGGCGCAGCAGTTCTCGCGGGGGGGCAATCCTCCGTTTGCCCCTGATGACGTACTGGGAACACTACCGTCAGGACTGGTGACAGAACCTGGTTGCTGATTCTGCTCATATGTGGACTGCTTTGAATCCATTTTAATGAGCCCAAAGCACTTGTAGTGCCAAAAATTGTATTAGATAGATACTGCTGACAAATATGACTTTTGACAGCCAGAAATATTACTGTAAAACACTGGGGAATATGGGACACCCCAAAAGCACTTGGAGTGCAAAATATTGTTTTAGATACTGCTGACAAATATGACTTTTGACAGCCAGAAAAATTACTGTAAAACACTGGGGAATATGGGACACCCCAAAAGCATTTGGAGTGCAAAATATTGTTTTAGATACTGCTGACAAATATGACTTTTGACAGCCAGAAAAACTAGTGTTTCACACTGGGGAATATGGGACACCCCAAAAGCACTTGTAGTGCAAAATATTGTTTAAGATACTGCTGACAAATATGACTTTTGACAGCTAGAAAAATTACTGTAAAACACTGGGGAATATGGGACACCCCAAAAGCACTTGGAGTGCCAAAAATTTAAAAAAAAGCCTCCTCTATACTCCTCTCTTACTGCTCTAACAATTGCTAATACAATTGGTATTAATATTAGAATTGTATAGAATAGAAACAAAACAATAATGTGTCCAATTATTGCTCTGTCCCTGCACTAATATAGCCTGTGACCTAACCCTGCTCTCTGTCAAATGGCGATAGATTGCTGTGGAGGCGGGTATATATGCTTTTAAAATCTTGCGAGAACCGAGCTCAGAAATACGAATACGTCACAATGACGTTTTGCCTTGGTTTCGATTCCGAATGGGCGGGAGTGTACTGAGCCTGCTCGGCTCGGTACTCGGATAGGCGAAATTCAGATGGATTCAGATTTCGGGGAACCGAGCTTGCCAATCTCTAGTTGTAACTACTGTGGAAAATAACATCCTGTCCTGGATGGACTGCCAAACAATATCTCAAAAGGAGACAACTTGTGTTTTTTCCTGGTGTAGTCTTAACCAAGTACAGTGCTAACAGTAAACAATCTACCCGAAATTTTCCTGTCTGTGCACACATTTTCTGCATTTTTAGTTTTAATGTCCCATTCAGTCTCTCTAACACTGGCTTGTGGCCTGTAAGCAGTAGGAAATGCTTATTGTATCCCAGTAGCCTTCATTATATTTTGATTCTATTACTTCAGGTACCCCGTATCTGCAAACAACTTCACATATTATTTTCTTAGCTGCATTTTTAGCTGTGGCTTTTGATACTGGCCACGCCTCAGTGCAGTTTGAGAAGAGGTCAGTGCACACAAGGACATATTCATGAATGCCAACTCTGGGTAACTGTATGTAGTCAATTTGCAGTCTCTGAAACAGATATAATGGCTTTGGTATCTGCATTTGAGGAGTCTTAACTGTCTGTCCTGGATTATATCTCCCACATAGAAGACATGCTGCTGAATAGGCTGTGGCCGCTAAATTTAACCCTTAAGCCACCCAGTGATGTAGAACACTATTTGTCATGGTCTCCTTTGAGTTGTGCGCCTGTCCATGTGCCACTTGGTTCATCATGGGGTACAGGCTTCTGGGTAGACAGTATCTGTCACTTTTTTCCAGATGCCATCCTGACAGGCAGCACCTTCCTTTTTCAAGGCATTTTTGTTCCTGTGAATTCCTGTGCCTGAAATTTGGTCAATATTTCTAAAGTCACAGGCTCTGTAGGGCCATCGGCCTGTGTCATATGACAAACGTGGGATTGGGGGCAGAGAGCAGCTGCTTTTACCGCTCCATCTGCCCTCACATTTTCTCTTACTTTCATTGTCTTTTCTCTAGTATGGGCCTGGACCTTTAATATAGCTACCTTTTTTGGCAGCTGTAATGCTCTGAACATTGCCCTTATTTTTTTTAAGCGTGCTTTTTGGTCTTTCCTGCTGATCCTATGGAATTCCTACTCTTCCATATAGGTCCATAGTTGGGTGCCACTCCATATGCGTACCTGGAGTCTGTATATATTTTAGCCGTCTAATTTTCTGCCATTATGCATGCCTCAGTGAGTGCCTGCAACTCTGCCTCCTGTGCTGAACAAAATGGTTAGAGTGGTTGTTGTATTAATACCTCCAGACTGGCCCCAGCATATCCTGTGCGTGGTGACCCCTCATGATAATATCTAGAACCATCAACAAATAAATTCCTGTCTGCATTTGGTATAGGAACGTCAGTTACATTCTCTAATTCTTTAATTTCTAATTTCATTAACTCAACGCAATAATGTGAATCAGACAAATTTACATTTTTGTGTGTATTTTGTCTGGTACTGATGTGCTCCTCTTCTCCTGATTCATCATGGGGAGGTGGATCCCCATCTTCCTCCTCTCTCCCCTCTGTTGAATCTGCTTCTACTGGAAACAGTGTAGCAGGATTTTGATTGTTATATGTAGAGAACTTAATAATGCTACTTCACATTTAGTGAGTCTCGCTGTGGACAAGTGCTTTGTTCTTGCTTGATTTAATATTTCTGTAACTGCATGTGGAACTTGTATGGTGAATGAGTGATCTAATACCACATCTGCTACTTTAACTTTTAGTAATGCTGCCCCTGCCACTGCCCTGATACAAGACAGGGCCCCTCTGATAATGCTATCTAGCTGTAATGAATAGTAAGCTAATGGTCTTTGTTTATGTGCATGTTCCTGTGAGAGGACCCCTTGGGCATGGCCTTTAGACTCATTACAAAACAGTGTAAACGGTTTATCATATTGTGGTAGTCCTAGCGCTGGAGCCTGTGTAATGGTTTCTCTTAATGTGTTAAACGCCATCAATTGTGATTCAGTTCGACATATCTTGGATCCCACCGCGTTGCCTAGGACATCAGAGAAGCTGCATTAGCAGAGATGCCTTGAAAATCCATTTTCTGCAATAACCCAAAAAACCTATAAATGCTCGTAATTCTTTGGTGTTCTGTGGTGGTTTTACCTGTTGAATTGCTTGTACCCTGTCTTGTGTAAGATGTCTGATTCCCTGTGAAATGCAGTGCCCCATAAATATTACCTTACTCTGAGCTGCCTGTATCTTTGTGGGAGAAACTTTACAGTGTTGTTGTCCTAGAAAATTATTCAGGGATATTGTTTCTTCCTGACTTTGTTCAAGAGTCTGACAGCACAATAGTAGATCATCTGCGTACTGAAGTAACTGTGTAGCTGGGTATTTTGCCCTCCACCCCTGTAGTATGAGACTCATTGCTTCTGAAAATGCAGAGTGTGAGGTGGCTCCCCTCTATGGCAACCTAGTCCAGTAGTACTGCTTCCCCTTGCGTGTAAATGCCAGAGATAACTGACTGTCCTCTGTAAGGGGGACAGAAAAGAATGCATATGCCAAAACTATGACTGTGAAATATTTTGCCTCTGCAGGGATCTGATTATGAAGAGTATGAGGGTTGGGCACGATAGGTGCGTCAACCACCAACCTTTTATTAATTTCTCTATTCTTATTCTGTATTCCTGTGATTTTCCAGGTTCTGCCTTCTTTATCATGGGAAAAAGGAGCGTGTTTCATGGGGTCCTACATTCCTTCCTACATTCCCTCAGTACACTAGCCCGTTCATATGTCGCTATTTGCCTAGTTATGGCTGTTTCTTGCTGTTGGGATAAGGGATAATGTTTAATTTTAACAGACACTGGTTTCAACTTTTAGTGTACTGGCTGTGCTGCTAATAGTCCCACGTCCATCTTCCCTTCTGACCATACCTCAGGTGACACTGTTCTACTTAGCCAGAGAGGTACGAGGTCTGCTTTTTCTGGCTGTATATTCTGAATTAAATATATGGCAGCTTGTAGCTGGTAACCTTGGTCCTCCGTAAGCGAGGTAACTTGAACCTCCCTTATTGCATACTATTTTAGCTTGAATTGCTGATAATATATCAGCTCCCAATAAGTTTACTAGACAGTTGGTTGAGGTCAAGAATTGTACATGTACCGTTAAGTCTTTCTCCTTTATACAGGTTCACTCTGTTTAAGCTGGACCCCATTTCCTGACAGACCTGTACCTGTGATCTTTACTTTACTCATATATTTTCTTTGTATCTCTGAGGCCCTTAATACAATGAGGCTTGATCCAGTGTCCACTACGCAATCAATAATTTCCCCCTGAGGTAATTCTAACTGAATTTTTCCTGTGGGTCCTGGGATGTTAATAGTGGATTGCTGGGGGCCCGACACTGGGTAGCCTGATTCCTATGGGATTGGGGGTGGTTGTCACAAATACTGAGGCCTCTGTTTTTTGCTGGTCATTTTTCTGTTGCCAAATCTTATATTTCTGTCAATCTCTCTTCATGTGACCAGGTTGGCGATAGAAAAAGCATAATCCCTTTATTTTTGCCTCCTTCCCACTAGGTTTCTTTTTCTGATGATAAGTTCTGGGTTGAGGGGCTTCCTGAACCACATGGACTGCTAATCTGGAGTATTTTTCCTGACTTTTCCTTTTCTTTTCTTCTCTTTGGTCTTCTATGGCCCTCAGTACTTCTAACAAGGATGCTACGGTCGTGGTACTGGCCTCTGGCCTTTTAATTATTAATTCACCTCTCAGAGACTTCTCTAGTCCCTGCAGGAAGACAGTACGCAGTGGTGGGTGGAATTACCCTCCTGAAATCCCCTATCTAGCTGGGCTTGGTGTACCTGGTCATAATAATCTTTCACTGTCTGGTCCCTTCTTTGTCTACTCTCAGGGACAGCTGGCATCCTCTGTTGCTGGTTATTGCATCTACCACCCCATCTCCCACTGGTATTGTGACTATGTCATTTACACAGCCTATTATTTATCATTCTACAGACTTATTCTAAATCTGCCCACGTGGCGGCTCATATGGTGACCAATCTTTCAATATACCTGAATAATGCCAGGGGGTTCTTTCTGTAATGTGGAGCTTTCCTTACTATATCATGATCTATGCTGTGCATTTTCTTCACGTACTGTCTGTATGGTAACTGGGTAGGTAGGGACATTATCCTGAGGGTATGGTGGTGGTTTCACTTCCACTGGGTATATAGTGTTTTTACCACATTTACACTTATTGCCCTTCAGATCAACCTGTCCGCAGTCACAGATGTCAGCCTTACTCCTAGTCCTGTGTGACAGAGGTGACCACATGGGGGTATTGATATGGACCTTTCCTAGAAGGACCACATAGTTCCCCCTTATCTGGTACCTGATTATGACAATTTGGACAAGTACTCCATGCTCCTGGGACACAATACCCACAGGCTGGACACTTTTTTTGTCCTCTTGTGAACCTTGTTCTGAGACTTGTATATCTGACTGGTGTCAGGAATGGATTATTAGGGGATAATTGTTCTGAGGCTTTGCCTAAGGGACTGTCATGAGTGACTGGCAGGGGTGCGGTGGGAGATGGTGGGTCTACAAATTACTCCCCAATTGTATGTCCTTTAATATCTTCTAGCATTTCATCCTTTACTGTGTGTTCCTGTTCTATTTGCTAACATGTCCTTACCCATGGTGACACTTGATGTTTTTTTTTGTTCTTACTGATCCATACACTATGTTGTTTCTGAAAGGTCCCATCTTCTTGGATCTAGGGACCGTATTTCTGGTATCCCTGCTTTTCTAAAGACATAACTGATTCCCTTGATAGCCACAATACCTTCTCTTTCCTTTACTACTTCAACAGAAGTATATGGTGTCTGTACCAGCATATCTTTACTGTTCTGGGCCCCCATTTCTGCAGTAATGGGAATACCAGCTCCTAGTTTGCCTGAGAAGTAACTATCTAACCCGGCGGTTCCCAAAGTGTGCTCCCAGGGGTGCTGCGGCGCTGTCACTGGGGTGCCGCGGGCCAGCTAAAAAAAAAAAGAAAACAGAAACTTACCAATCCGCGCGGCGCCGGGACCCAGCAGCCTCCTCTCTCCCGCAGCAGCTGTCACTGACGTCATCCAGTGACAGCTGCGGGAGAGAGGAGGCTGCTGAGTCCCGGCGCTGCGTGGATTGGTAAGTTTCTGTTTTCTTTCTTTTTTTTATGGCTGGCGCCTGGCACGGGACAGAGTGAGAGGGATCGTGGCGCAGGGGGGGGACAGAGGGCAGAGGAGGAGGACAGATAGCAGAGGAGGGGGACAGATGGCTGAGGAGGGGGACAGATGGCAGAGGAGGGGGACAGTGGGCAGAGGAGGGGGACAGTGAGCAGAGGAGGGGGACAGAGGAGGAGGACAGATGGCAGAGGAGGGGGACAGAGAGCAGAGGAGGAGGACAGATGGCAGAGGAGGGGGACAGATGGCAGAGGAGGGGGACAGTGAGCAGAGGCGGGGGACGGAGGAGGAGGACAGATGGCAGAGTAGGGGGCAGAGCAGAGGAGGAGGACAGATGGCAGAGGAGGGGGACAGATGGCAGAGGAGGGGGACAGATGGCAGAAGAGGGGGACAGATGGCAGAGGAGGGGGACAGAGAGCAGAGGACAGATGGCAGAGTAGGGGGACAGAGCAGAGGAGGAGGACAGATGGCAGAGGAGGGGGACAGATGGCAGAGGAGGGGGACAGATGGCAGAGGAGGGGGACAGAGAGCAGAGGAGGAGGACAGATGGCAGAGGAGGGTGACAGTGAGCAGAGGAGGGGGACAGAGGAGGAGGATAGATGGCAGAGGAGGGGGACAGAGAGCAGAGGAGGAGGACAGAGAGCAGAGGAGGAGGACAGAGAGCAGAGGAGGAGGACAGAGGGCAGAGGAGGGGGACAGAGGGCAGAGGAGGGGGACAGAGTGCAGAGGAGGACAGATGGCAGAGGAGGGGGACAGATGGCAGAGGAGGGGGACAGAGGGCAGAGGAGGGGGGCAGAGAGCAGAGGAGGGGGACAGAGGGCAGAGGAGGGGGACAGAGGGCAGAGGAGGGGGACAGAGGGCAGAGGAGGAGGACAGAGAGCAGAGGAAGGGGACAGATGGCAGAGGAGGGGGACAGAGAACAGAGGAGGGGGACAGCGTGACAGGAGGGGGACAGAGTGAGAGAGGGCAGAGGAGGGGGACAGCGTGAGAGAGGGCAGAGGAGGGCACAGCATGACAGAGGGCAGAGGAGGGGGCCAGCATGACAGAGGGCAGAGGGGGCAACGTGAGAAAGGGCAGTGTGTCTGGATGCAGATGGGGCAGTGTGCCTGGATGCAGAGGGGGCAGTGTGCCTGGTTGCAGAGGGGGCAGTGTACCTGGTTGCAGAGGGGGCAGTGTGCCTAGATGCAGAGGGGGCAGTGTGCCTGGTTGCAGAGGGGGCAGTGTGCCTGGTTGCAGAGAGGGCAGAGTGCCTGGATGCAGAGGGCGCAGTGTGCCTGGTTGCAGAGGGGCATTTTTGCATACAACTTAATAAGTATTTCTGTCGTGACCTAAATACTTATTACAACTTTTTGACCCAACTACCTCTAAAACAGGACTGCTCAGTAATTATTTTGGAGGGGTGCTAAAAAAAATTGGAGACTCTAAGGGTGCCGAGAACGGCAAAAGTTTGAGAACCACTGATCTAACGTATATGCCTTTAGAATTAAATCATTTTTTGTATTGATTCTTTTAAAAACTTGGGTATATGCTTTCCTGATAATTTATTTATCATAGGACAGGTAAGTGGCCGTATTCTATTTTATGTTTTTAGACAAGAAATGATAAACCTGCCACCAACCCAGTCCTACCTGCGTCTTCAGATAATCTGGACACGTATGACTTCCAACCACTGCTGTATATATGGTTGGATTATAAATACCTTCTTTATGTCTGCCATAAGTTACAAAACAGTCAGTGTCAGGTTCAGTGACTGCTACAACACAACACGTAACATGTGGCGTACTAATCAAATTCGCACATTAAAACAATATTAATCAATATACTTTTTCATTCAATTATACGACTTTGACAGCTCCACCCTTTAATAGTACAAAAAACTATCACCTTTTATTTTATATGCAGGATCTCAGTACCACGTTTCATTGCTCTGTAATGTAAGTCCCCCTTTGTGTATGACCACACTGTCTGTAGATCTCAGACAGGTTACCATAAAAGAGAGTCATAATCCTAGGAACAATTTTTTTCTTTTACTATAGAACATATACCTCTGAAGCTTGGAGATAACCTTTTGTATGCCCTTCAAGGGTGCAATAGAACATGTATCAACAATATAGAATATTCTACTACAGTTTTTCATACCTAACATGTTTATCTGTCCAAAGCATGTCTTTTAGCTCAGACAACATTTAAACACTGCATGTACATCAATAACATCATCCTATGTTTATCAATAATGTTATTTACGGTCTCCTTCATCCTGAGTTAGTATATACACTCTAACAATATCAACAGTTCTTGTCATCAACACTTGTGGGGTGGGCTATTGTCTGTTCGTTCTTCTCAGTCTCCCAATACTCAAGTTTCATTGCACGTGAAACAGTGATCGACCTGCTAAATATTTGGGAGACTTCAAACAAAGGGACCTAGCTGTCTTACCTTTCCCCCAGTGACCTCCCACCCCATAATTCAGGTACCTCAGGAATATTTAGTGGAAAGAGAACTAGTCCTACTTGATATAATCTCTGAGCCACGTGAGAGCACACCCAGCACTCAGTTTGGTCTATAAACTTACCCACCAAAGAATGATAATCATTCTCAAGGAATCCTGCTCAAGTCCAAATATTACTGGACTGGCTTTGCTGGATGCACCTCTCTTCTACTATGGGGTCAATGTACTTACGGACATAATACTCCACAGACAATAGCCCCTCACACTGACTCCAAGCTTACACAATTTTTATTTACCCCTGAATTGAATAGAGTAATTGGCTGGACCAATTGTGCTAACAAATTCTCCTTCATCCCCAACTCCTCAATATCATTACCTGAACCAGCCTCTGTCACTTGTTCACAATTGAAAGAATTGACTGTCCTTAAAAGAGAATGAGATGAGAGAAACACAGAACAGGAAAAACTACTACTTCATGCTGGACAACTGTCTTTGCAAAGTCCTTGGCCCAAGTGTTGTTAACTGCAATTGGGGTCTCCCAGAACAGATTCACGAGTGTAATTGGAACCTTCTCCAGGTGTTGACTCCCCTGCAGTGGATGTAAAGGGTACCAGTGTCTCTCTGCTACCCCTAAGGACGTGATACTGGTCGTCAACACTTGATACCTGTCTGTCAAACAACCTGAACGTAGGAAATTACAGTTCCACAACTTACTCTCCCCATCCAACATCATAACAGTAAGTGTAACAGCTCAGGAGACAGTGTTTCAAATGTTCTCGGTTGCTGTTTCACTATTTGCTTTTCCTCTCAAGGTCTAGAACAGTCTCTCCGTTACAAACTCATCACAAGAAAAGTCCAAAACATTTCAAAAGATGACAGGTTAAGAGGCAGTTTAGGAGTGATTTTGATAGTGGGGAGGACTAGTGGCCGAAGATACCAGCCACTCCAATTATGTTTCAACCCTCATTCCATTCAATTTGTTCTTGCTAGTACCGTTACTTTATTTTCCCACTGGTTGGTGGCTAATCAAAAGTATGTAACTTCCTATCACTGCTCATACATTAGAAAGTTATTACCAATAACATGAATACCCCTATCACCTTTTATAACTCTAGGGATACCACATTTACTAGCAAAAACCCTGAGTATGACACAGCAATACATTACAAACATTTCAATACACCTTTGCCCAGAGAAAGGTACAAAGGTACCTTTGTACCTTTCATCCGTACAACAGTGCATACTTGAGGATCCTGCAAGCTGGTAATTGGATGACGTGGATTTGTTTTACACAGAGAAAGTCCACCTGTAGGAGGGGTATGGGATGGCTCTATTGGTATTGCCTTCCTTACACTCTCTCAATCAAGACAGGACATTGCCTTCTTACTAGCTTGAGAAAAAATGTCTGGTGCACATCAATATACTATTACCAGCTCGCACATACCTTATGTACCCAGCTGAGCCAGACCATGTGCTGCCTCCGCTAGGCCTGGAAGATACACTCTGGGAGCTACTGGTTTACCTTGTCCATCTCTCCAGGGTCCAGAAGACTCCTGACCACCTCCATTCCCCTTCCAGACTGTTTATTCTTCAGGTAACACAAATCTCATATATTAACTAATTTGTGTGTGTGTGTGTGTGTGTGTGCATGTACACAATTTAAAACAATACAACAAAAAACAAGACAAAACATAGATTTGTCAGCTGTCACTTAAAACTCTGCTGTCTATTTGACAGCCATGTCCGCCCTGGTGTGACAGTCATGTACAGTCATGTGTGTAAGTGTGGACTTAACTGACAGCTACTTCAGTTGGTAACTGTGTCCCTGTCACAAGTCCTCCATGTAATGTCCTACTTTTGTACTGCCATTGCTATAAAACGTTTTCAGTCGCCTCAACGTCGCCCCCTATACTAGAAAAATACCGAAGACCAATTGATTTTCCCTCAGCCAACTCACATGCCATTTTCGATTACACACGTTCAGCTACATGGCTAAGTGCGGAGGGCAAAGGGGTCCATTTCTATAACACTTTCTTCAAATATAACAGTATCCAGTACATGTCTGTCTAACAGTGAAAAAAAATATAAAACATGAAAATTTTACATTTTCTAGGGTTTCACATTATGTAAGGTCTTGTGGCAAAAATCCTACTCCAATGTTCAACACAGAGATGCATATCTGTATGACTACTTAATTTACTTCCAGCTAGTCTCCTGTATCCCACCCTTTGTGCATATATATAATGGCACACTTTTTGCACAGGAGACAAAAAGGCAGATATGCAATCTATAAAACATGAATCCTACTTCCACAACAAAAACCTCTCTGCTTAAAATCAGCAGCTTCTATACACGTAAAAACAAACCCCTAGCTGCTTCCATGACTTATGTCAATCTAGTGTGTGTATCCCTGACTCTGTCTGATGTCACAAATGTCTTAGCCCTATGAATGAAACCATGCCTACTTGTTTCTGTATCTCTTTACAAGAAAAGAGTGACACTGCAACTAACAGAGTGTTACAATGATCCATTGTTAATTTGTCTTTCAAGAGAAATTTTTGCACTCTTCTATTAATCCCCTTGATTACTAAGCATATATCTATTTTGTTTGTCCTTATCTATGGAAAAAGAAGAACAAGATAGTTATTTTCAAATAACAAAGAAAAACAAACATTTTTATTCCTTACCATTGACAATCGATCAGGAAAGCAAACACAAGACAACATAAAACAAACAAGCAATAACAACAAAGTATACTTTTACATCAATTTCTTTCTAAACCCGCACACTGATACTTACTACCGATTAACATTTATCTTGCCTGGTCCTAATCTCCTGGCTTTCGCCCTAATTCATTCTTTACAATCTTTCCTCAAGTGTCCCTTCTTAAGGTAGTTAAAACACTTCAAAGATTTCTGTTTCTTTCATCCCTTATAGTGCTTCTTATAAGTCTGAGGTTGTGAATGTAATCTTTCTAAAGCCTGGATAGAGCCATCATTAGCCTATCATTCTGTGAAATTGCTTTCTTTTACATATGTTTTTATCATGTTCCACGGCAGACTCTTGTTATGATCATTTTGTCGCTATCCAATAATGATTGTCGAATCTCGATTTGTGTTTCCAACGCACAAAGATTTATTCTCAAAAAGTAGCAGAATATATTCAAGCGAAATAATAATAAGTACAGCCTTTACTTATCGCAGGCGCTCTGGATCCAGTGAACAGTCATTCAGTCCTGAAGTCTGTGGTCTAGGTGACTGAACTCTGGATGATGAGCTGCTGCTTATATGCAAACAGAGATACAGTAAAACAATGCAAAGGTGTGGCTTGCTTCTATTGGTCCAGGCATCAGAAGGGTCCAGGGGGTTGCAGATCATAGGCTAGTTTAAGCTCAGGAATCCAAAGGAGGGGGTCATCTCTCCAGGGGACGAGCTCTGATCTTCCCGCCAAGATTTCTCATCATAATAGTCCATAATTCCTTAACATTAATAACTTGCGTATGCACTCTGCGATTCCTGCGCAGAGTGAACCGGACAGTTGCAAATGCGAAGAGGATTAGTATGATACCACACATGACTAGATTCCTTCAACGTGTACAATATGTTTTACTGATATGCCTATAACTTTTAATATTAAATATAAATACTACTATATTTCGACAAAAATGACTATGTATTGCAACTACCATTAATGTGTACTATTTTACAAATGTGAGTGTTTGTGCGAATGTATGTAAAAGACTAAATACTGTTGTTGCCACGTGTTGCAGCTGCGTACGCCCTTCCACACCGTAGCGTGCCCTTTCACGCCGTAGCGTATCGTACGCATCTTTTCAAACAAAGACAACTAAGTTTGCTCGATTTTAATTGAAATGACTTTATCCAATTTGCTGACTTTGACAGCTCCACCCTTTGATAGTATAATAAACTATCACCTAATCACCGTTTCAAGTTCAGGGTTATACAACACTTCTTCACATACCATGATCTCAGTGTCTTGCACCACCCTTTCTGTCTCGCTCTCAGTGTTTCTCCTAGAAGATTGTTTCCCACACTTCAACACAGTAGGAACACATTTGACAAATAAACCAATTGCTAAGATGACACCCAGTATAAGGAGAAGGAGCTTACCTACACTAGCAACCATTTCCTGTACCCACTCCCTTAGACCAGAGAACCATTTCACAGGGTTCAACCATGAGAACCAGCCTGCCACCTTTTCCCCGACCTCATATAACGAAGAATTATGGTTCCTTCGAAATTCCCATTTCAGTTGCAGAATTTCATCCATCTTCCGGTCTATAACCTCCTTAGGGTCATCCGTATTATTGGTGATGTACGTGCAACATTTTACACCTGAACTGGGTGGCCAGTGTCACACAGTACCCACCAGTAATAGAGGTGAGATAATTTAGTACCAGTCTATGTTGCACCAACTCCTTCTTGTACTCTTGTAGCTCTCTTCCAGTATACCTGAAAGTATCATCATACATCTCGGTGATATTATCTATTAATTTAGCTAGGTCTTGGATATATTTAAAGTTTAATGTTCCCCGAGCGGTCCTGGTGAGATCTAGAGCAACCATAACTTGAAACCCAGCGGTTTCACTAATCAATTTTGTAGCTATGGGCTCCTCACCAGGAATCATATTTCTCTTGCCACGGTGTTCATACTGTGTGTGTATGTATGGTGGTGATGTAGTCTTGTGAATACTAACCATTTCTTCACGAGTAATAGTCATGATTTCAGGAACCAGTTTAGCTAAGAAACACAAGCCCTTGGATCTCGGAGTCACCCAGGAATAAGCTTTCCTCCCAAAAACAAAGTACACATCATCAGGGAGAACATAAGGAACAGTATGTCCATTAATTATATCACACAGAGTTTCGATAAAACTACCCATGCCTTGTGTCTCCATTTGCTCAAGACACGTGTCAGCATGGATGACATTTTTACAATTATCTATAGTGACTTTTCCAATGGATACTTTCTTATGTTTGGTTACACGCCCTAATTTGTGACTTCCGTCAACATTCCTGCTTATTGGTGGCCTCAGTTTCCCTCCAAAATGAGCGTGGCGAGCCATTGTCTGATCTGATAGGTCAGCTTCCCAATTCTCCAGACGCTTTGCATGAGAGATATTTAGACACAGCAAAGATCTGTCTACAGAGTATTGTCAAAGCATTAGACAAGGGGACCTAGTGTTATTGTACCTCCCCTCTATGGGCCTCCCACCCCTCAATTCGAGTACTTTGGAGATGTTTAATGGGCATGGCACTAGTCCTATGTTATGCTGCCCCTGCGGCACGTGAGACACACCCAGCACTTGGTTTGGTTTAGCACCTTACCCACCAGGGAGTGATAATCCTCCAAAGGATGCCCGCCCACATTCAGATTACCGGTGGACTGACATCGCTGGATGCATTTCTCTTCAACTAGGGAGTCACAGAACTTGCAGATACAATACTCATCAGACAATAGCCCCTCACACTCTCCGAGTTCCCGAGCTAGAAGACCTTTTCATAACCCCTGGACCAAGCTTAATAATGGACTGCTCTGGGTATTCTAATAACTTTTCCTCGATTTCCATTTCATCCGTATCACTGCCAGAACCTTCCTCTGTCCTCCATCCTCCTTCACAAAAATAGAATGTCCTAGAAAAAGTAAAAACAAGGAAAATCCTAGAACAAAAGAAAAACAAAATCCGCCACTCCATAGCTGGAAAGATAGTTCTGATGCAACGTCTCTGGCTCAGGTGTCTTGACTGCGGGCCTTAGGTCTCCCGGAACAGATTTACGAGTGACAGATCTGTGTCGTCGGTCTCAGTTTTATCTCGCACTTTCTCCGGGTTATTGACTCTCCTGCAGTGGGTGGAACGGACCCAAGTGTCTCTCTCTGCAACCTTCAGTGATGTAGTACTGGTCAGCAGCACTTGGTACGGGCCTTCCCAATGGTCTGTTAAACAACCTGAACGTAAGAAATTGCAGATCATAACATAGTCCCCAGGATCAACATCATGACAATTCGTTTCTGGCATACCAGGTGACAGCATTTTGAGTTTTTGTTGTTGTTTCAGCTGTCTGCTCATTTTTATAAATTATTGCACAGTCACTTCATTATTACACTTTAAGTCGTCTTGCGGACTCACGATCAAATGAGGTTGTCGTCCGAACAGTATCTCAAAGGGGGACAGATTAAGAGGAGGTCTAGGAGTGGTTCGGATGCTATGGAGGACTAGTGGCAAAGCTTCAGGCCACGCCAACCCAGTTTCAGCCATTACCTTACCAAGCTTGTTCTTAATAGTACCATTTACTCTTTCCACCTTACCACTGGCTTGTGGTCGTTAAGGGGTTTGAAGTCTTCTACTGATTCCCATGAGCTTACACATGTTCTGGAAGATATCACCAGTAAAGTGGGTACCCCTATCACTTTCAATTATTCTAGGGATACCGAACCTACAAACAAATTCTTGTACAATTTTCTTTGCAGTGAACACAGCAGTATTAGTGGCTGCTGGATATGCTTCTACCCAACCGGAAAACACATCAATACATACTAACACATACTTTAGATTCCTGCATGGTGGTAATTGGATATAGTCAATTTGTATTACCTGAAAAGGTCCGTCTGTAGGAGGGATGTGGGATGGCTCAGTTGGAATAGTTTTCCCAATATTTTTCCTCAAACAAGTAAGACATGACATTGCTTTCTTACCAGCCTGAGAGGAAAATCCAGGAGCACACCAGTATGCTCTCACCAGTTTGCACATACCTTTTTACCCAGGTGAGTCAGACCGTGTGCTGCTTCAGCCAGGCTTGGATAGTATGTTCGGGGAGCTACAGGCTTACCTTGTCCATCCCTCCAGAGTCCTGAGGACTCTTGACCACATCCCTTCGCCTTTCAGACCGCCTTTTCCTGCAGGGAACACAAATCGTGCATTTCAATTAATTTCTGCATGTCTAATGTCTGAAAAACCATCATAGTCTTGGTCGATACAGTCATAGGTTGCCCTGCTGCCCATTTAGCAGCTTCGTCTGCCCTGTTGTTGCCCAATGACACTGGGTCTTCTTCAAAGGTATGGGCTTTGCACTTTATAACGGCTACCATTCTGGGTAATTGTATCGCTGTCAGAAGTCCTTTTATGTGCTGTGAGTGTGCCACTGGCGTACCTGCTGCTGTAGTAACGTTTCTAAGACGCCAAAGGGTCCCAAAATCGTGCACTACTCCGAAGGCGTTCCTAGAGTCAGTATATATATTGGCTGATTTACCCTCTGCCAACTCACACGCTCTCCTTAATGCTACTAGTTCCGCCACTTGGGCTGAGTGAGGTGGGCCAAGGGGTTCAGCTTCTACCACATCCTGATCGTCTACAACAGCGTAACCAGTACATAGCTCTCCCGTCTCTGTCTGTCTATGACAACTCCCGTCTGCATAAAACGTAAAATCTACATTTTCTAAGGGGGTGTCACGTATGTCGGGCCTTGTAGTAAAGGTCTGGTTCAGGTGTTCCATACAATCATGCGTGTCAGTACTCTTGCCTAACTCATCATCAACCAGGGTCTCCTCACCTCCCACCCTTTGTGTCTCTAGAGACACATATGGAAGGTATGTAGCTGGATTTAAGGTGCTACATCATTTGATGGTGATGTTTGAGGGTGCCATCAGGGCTAGTTCCCACTTTGTGAATCTAGCTGAAGAAACATATCTGGTTTGAGCTGAATTTAACAGAGCTGATATAGCATGGGGCATATAGACAGTTGAATTGTGTCCTAATACTACGTCCTCGCTCTTACTTACCAGAACAGCAGTTGCTGCTACGCTTCTGAGACATGTTGGGAGTGATCTTGCCACAGTGTCCAATTGTGCACTGTAGTATGCTACTGGTCTGCTAGCGTCACCATGTTTCTGTGTGAGGACACCTGCTGCACAACCATCAGCTTCCGTACAGTATAGCTCAAAAGGCTTTTCATAATCGTGTATTCCCAATGCAGGTGCTCTAGTCAGACTATCTTTAAGATTAAAGAACGCTTGCTCTGACTCTTCTGTGTGTACAACACGTTCTGGTTTGGAGGAAGAGACTAGTTCCTTCAATGGTAATGCCAGAATAGAAAAACCTGGGATCCAGGATCTACAGTATCCACACATCCCCAGGAAATTACGAATCTGCTTCTGGCTCTGCGGCAGAGTCATGTGTTGTATGGCCTCAATCCTGTCGGTTATCAAGTGTCTTAGCCCCTTGGTGAGGCAGTGTCCTAAGTATTTGACCTTAGTCTGACATGGCTGTAATTTATCCTTTGTCACCTTGTGCCCTGTTTGTGAGAGATGAAGCAACAACAATTTAGTATCATGTAAACACGACATAAAAGAATCAGAGCACAGCAACAAATCGTCCACATATTGAATTAGAACAGACCCATTGCAGGGTTGAAAGGATTGCAAACAGTCAAGTAAGGCTTGGGAGGAAATACTGGGGCTGTCAATGAACCCATGGGGAAGTCTGGTCCATGTGTATTGCAATCCCCTGTAGGAGAATGCAAATAAGTATTGGCAGTCAGGGTGAAGAGGGACTGAGAAGAAAGCAGAACATAGGTCAATGACAATAAAATGACTAGCAGACGGTGGAATCTGCATGAGGATGACAGCTGGATTCGGCACTACGGGGAATTGGCTCTCAACAACTTTATTAATTCCCCTTAAGTCCTGGACTAATCTATAGGCCCTCCCCCCACTCTTCTTCACAGGGAAAATTGGACTATTTGCTGTGCTTGATGTATGAATTATAATCCCCTGTTGTAACAGCCTTTCAATAACAGGATATACCCCTAGTTCCACCTCTGGTTTTAATGAATACTGTGGGATTTTTGGAGCTATCCTACCACTTTTTAGATTTACCGTGACAGTGGCTACGTTTGCCATCAGTCCAGTGTCCTGTCCATCTCTGGTCCATAGTGAACCCGGTATTTCCAGCAACATCCCCTTTACTTGAGATGGACTTTGTTCTATAACAGTAGAGCGTAACATTAACCTTTGAGGGGTGTCCAATATATCCTGTACCTCATGAGCGACCTTCTCTGGTATATCTAGGAACACACCATCTGAAGTACAGTATATGTCACATCCCATTTTACATAACAAGTCTCTCCCTAGCAAGTTAGTAGGAGCTGCTGCAGCCAAGAGAAACGAATGCTTAGTATGCAGGGGCCCGATAGTAACTTCAGCGGGTTTAGTTAGAGGATAATGCAACACTCTTCCCGTTACCCCCATAGCTGGAATAGTTTTACTGGTCACCTGTAGATTAAAAGGAGAGGTTATCACAGATCTGGCCACCCCTGTATCTACAAGAAAAGTTTGCTTCCTACCAGCTATGCCAACTATCATTGTTGGTTCTTCTCTCAGACTCTCAGTTAACCTCACTGGCTGTAGACTACAGGTATGACCTGACCCCTAGCGCTGACTATTGCTTTCCCGCGCAGCATTTGCTGCTGTAATATGCGCAGGCAGGTGTGAGTCTTCTAGTCTATGTGAATCCCTCCTTGGAGGATATCTATGCGACCCTTCATTAGGATTATATCTTCCCTTAGTACAATCTTTCCTCATATGTCCTTCTTCTTTGAAATTATAACATCTCAACATTTTGCGTTTCCTGTTATGTGGGTTATAGGCTGTTTGTCGTGTATGCATTCCCTCTAATGCTTGTATACTCACCGTCATCAACTTGTCACTCTTTTCTTCCTTTTTCCTAAAGATATTTTTATCATACTCCACAGCAGACTCCCTAAGGGAATCTACCGTGATGCCTCTCCAATTAGGTATTGAGGTTTGTATTCTGGCTTTTAAATTTTCCCTAAGACCATCCATTAGTACTCCTACAGCTACTTCCCTGTGATGTGGGTCCTCAGCTATGTTTGATATCCCAGTGAACCGTGTTATTGATGCAAGACCTCTACCAAAATAGTCCGCTGCAGTTTCACTATCTTTTTGTTTTATGGTGAAAATCTTACTCCAGTTTACCACTACTGGAAAATAGATGGCTAAATGTTGGATAATTTGTTCTATATTCTCTTGATTCACCTCATCTGTCAAGGTATCATCTTCCTCCAACGAACAATCTTTAATAAATTTTTGTACATTAGTATTGGAAGGAAGACATGCCCTCAACACTACACGCCAATCCTTATTGGTTGGTTCGTGTGCATTTTATAAGTCTTTAACAAATTTCTGACACTTTGCCAACTCTTTTCTAGGATCTGGGAATTCAGTCATAATAGAACGTAATTCTGATCTAATCCGGGGACAATGCATTGTAACATTCTTTAAAGGAACTACACCATCCTTGTCCGCCTTCCCATTGGGAACTGATATTGTGCGGACTGGATACGCACCCACTGGTTCACTCTCTTCAGAAGACACTACAGGGTTTGCTGTTTCAGTATTTTGAATGCTATCACTTCTAGTGGTCACACTACTCTCATCTATCTCAGCCATTGCTCCTTTCCCATACTTACGCTGAACCTCTAGCATATTAACAGCATGAGCAATGGCTGAAATTACAGTGGGTTCATCTTCATCTTCTGATACACTTGTTTTAAACTGACTTAAAACAGGATATAACTTAGCAATTTCTCTTTTTTCAGTTTTAATAACGGCTGTACTTACCCCTCCCGCCACATAAGGTGGCGGGGGCGTGCTTGCTCTGAGTTCGCCACGCTTCTCAACGGCTACTTCCGCTGCACGCGCACTTTTCGCCACGCCTACTTCCGCTGTGCATTCGCTACTCTGCCACATGTTACCTTCCATTTGCCACAATTTCAAACAGTCATTTTTTTATTTCTCACTTTCGTTGCCTTAATCAACCATATTTTATCTTTTACAGTATTTAGTACCTCTGCATTAAAACTCCCTATTGTTGGGAAAGGCCTATCACAATCTTTGGTCATCTTGACCCACGTGTCGCAATACGCAGTTGCGTATGCACACCGTATTTCTTACACATGAGAAATCTCGCTGAACCAATAGGCCCTTCCTTAGGCAGTACCTTGGCCTTCTCAAGCGTTTGCTTAGCACCCATGTTAAACAATAGGGTCCCAGAAATATCACAATATCCTGCCACAAAATAGGGTTCCAGAAATAACACAATATTCTGCTACTAATTTCAACACTACCGCTAGAGATATTTTACCGGCCCGTGGAGGTATTTGCTACAAGCCGCGTCCACTCGCTTCCTCTCGTATTGAACGAGGACCCCTAATACAGAAATATCAATGCGGACTAAAGGGTTATCAGCTCCCTGATCACCCCTGATTCTCCAACAAAATCTGTTGAGTTTATTACAACTGGTAGCATCCGGTAAAGTCAATTACCAGCCTTACCAACGTAATTCCTCCCCGTTACTCCCAAGTCACAATCACGGCTTTCCTTGGCGTGCGGTGCAATCGCAACGCTTAAATCTAATCCGTAAGCGATGCGATTACCCTTGGGTGCGCTTCGCAAAAACTCATTCAGTTTCCGCCCCCGGTATACCTGCCTTGTATACCGTACACCAGTTGGGCACCTGCCTCGTCAGAGAGCAACTGACACTCTATTCAACAATAGATCAAACCTTAGTGTATTTAAAGTCACCAAATCACACAACATACACCTTTTCTGCGCAGAAAATCAAAGTTCCCAACAATAGTAATAATGTCCCAGAGGTTTTAACAAGTAATTGTACTATGCATGTATAACAACTATCAAAACGATTGTTTAACCACGTGGAAAATCTACCGAAAGTTCGCGTACGCAAAACAGGAAGTACACATACGCTAAGAAATGTAATACAGTTAAAGCGCACTATGACAGTAAAAAGAAACAGTTTTCTCTTTTATCCCTATATTCCAGTTAGCGCACCTTCAGATTATGCAAAACGGACATTCGGTTTCACAACACAGAGTAAAATTCAGGTTTTGAACACATTGCGTTCTTACCCGTATATGACGCGTCTCCACCCTTTGTTGGGGAACTGAAATCCGTTGGTCTTGCGTATCGTCCGGCAACGAAACCTCTGCTGCAAGCCCCCAAATTGTTATGAGCGTTTTGACGCTATCCAATAACGATTGTCGAATCTCGATTTGTGTTTCCAACGCTCAAAGATTTATTCTCAAAAAGTAGCAGAATATATTCAAGCGAAATAATAATAAGTACAGCCGTTACTTATCGCAGGCGCTCTGGATCCAGTTAACAGTCATTCAGTCCTGAAGTCTTATATGCAAACAGAGATACAGTAAAACAATGCAAAGGTGTGGCTTGCTTCTATTGGTCCAGGCATCAGGAGGGTCCAGGGGGTTGCAGATCATAGGCTAGTTTAAGCTCAGGAATCCAAAGGAGGGGGTCATCTCTCCAGGGGATGAGCTCTGATCTTCCCACCAAGATTTCTCATCATAATAGTCCATAATTCCTTAACATTAATAACTTGCGTATGCACTCTGCGATTCCTGCGCAGAGTGAACCGGACAGTTGCAAACGCGAAGAGGATTAGTATGATACCACACATGACTAGATTCCTTCAACGTGTACCATATGTTTTACTGATATGCCTATAACTTATAATATTAATTATAAATACTACTATATTTCGACAAAAATGACTATGTGTTGCAACTACCATTAATGTGTACTATTTTACAAGTGTGAGTGTTTGTGCGAATGTATGTAAAAGACTAAATACTGTTGTTGCCACGTGTTGCAGCTGCGAACGCCCTTCCACGCCGTAGCGTGCCCTTGTACGCCGTAGCGTCCCGTACGCATCTTTTCAAACAAAGACAACCAAGTTTGCTCGATTTTAATTGAAATGACTTTATCCAATTTGCTGACTTCGACACTTTGTAATTGCATCTACCGTGAAGCCTCTCCAATAAGGCAACGAGGTTTGTACCCTGGTGTTTAGATTCTCTTTGAGACCATCTATTAGTACTGTAACAGCTACTTCCCTGTGTTCACATTTTCCTTTATATCTGGTATGCCTGTGTACTTAGTCATGGTTGACAGAGCCGTAGCGAAATAGTCAGCTGCAATCTCACTACCTTTTTGTTTGCTAGTGAAAATTTTTCTCCTGTCCACTATCACTGGAAAATATATTGCCAACTGTGAGATTATACGTCTAATATTTTCCTGATTATCATCCTCTGTTAAGGATGTATCCTCCTCCAACATAAAATCCTTGATGAACTTTTGTATATCAGTATGGAGAGGAAGACAGGCCTTCAACACCACTCGCCAATCTTTATTAGTAGGCTCATGTGCATTACCTAAATGTCTAATAAATTTCAGACACTTGGCCAAATCTTTCCTAGGATCAGGGAAATCAGACATAATTGAAAACAGTTCAGATCTAGTCCATGGACAATGCATAGCTACATGTTTTGTGGGAACTACACCATCTTTGTCCGCCTTCCCATTGGGAACTGTTAACAGGATGTAAACCTACTAAATCACTACATTCTGGACTACTTGCTGGAATTACTGTTGCAGTACAATGAATGTTCCCCCTTTTAATTTCTACATTATTCTCACCCATTTCAGCCGCTGCCCCTGCTGGTGGGACCGTTCCTTTTCCTTGTCCGTGTGATGCCTCTTGCATGTTACTGGCCTGGGCAATGGCTGAAATGACGGGTGCGTTTTCTTCTTCTGAAACATTACTCTTAACATCAGTTAATACATCATACAAATTGCTAGTAACACTTTTAACATTTTTGGTATTAGCTGTACTTACCACCCCAGCCGCATTTTGCAGCAGGGGCACCCACGCTTTGCAACGCCTACTTTTGTTGCCACGTGTACCCTTCCAGTTTCCACAATTTTAGACAGTCATCTTGTTCAATTCTCCTTTTTCTTGACTTAATCAACAGTATTTTATCTCTCATATTATTTACAACATCTGAATTAAAACTACCGATCTTTGGGAAAGGTCTCACACAATCCCGTACATCATGATCCATTTGTCTCAGTACGCCGTTGTGTACGCACCATATTTATAATGCATAATATACCTCGCCGAACCAATCGGCCATTCCTTAGGCAGTGTCATGGCTAGGAATATTTGTGGATCCCCAACCTCTACTTAGATGGTAAAGCAGAGGGTGGTGGAGACAAAACACGCTGGGATAAGTTCAGATGGAGAATCACAATGAAGAAATACACAGACGATAAAGTAGTGTTGCAACTTTAGTATATTGTTCAATGGTGCAACAGCAGTAATAAAAGGCATGTACAACTCAGCTGTGCTGAGCACACGGTAGTTGAGAAATAAATTAATCACATCAGTATTTCAAGTGGAAACCATGAGCAACAGCATGAAAAACAAGCAATACAGTTCAACGCTAAGATGATGATCCAGAACACTTGTAACACAGACAGCAATAAAGGAGAATCACTGACTCAGCTTGAAAGTCCGATGAGCATAGTAAATAGACTTGGCTGATCCAGATGGAATGTGATTCACTTTAGCGGATGGTGATAGGTAATGTAACGGTTCTTGTCAGCGGAACAATAGATGTATATATATAGTCCAAGAGCATGGTGAACTAGAGACATGCAATAGAATGTTGCTAGAAGTACAGCGTGACAATAGAAGCCCAACACACAGAGAAACGTAAGTTCATCCCTTTGACAGAAAGCAGCTGATATCACACAGAACTTAATTAAAGGAACTGGCTCCTAGCTGGGCAATGATTCTTAGAAATAGTCCAGCAATTCACAAACAGCATTATGATAATAATAGCCGTGCCAGACCTAGAACCACATATGACCAGAACTTGATTGTAGTTCAACAGAATAATGAACAGCTGAGCAGAGCGGTAATGAATCCAATCAATATGAGCACAGTTTGTAACAAGCAACTCACGACAGTTCAATGTGCAGATGAAAGTTCAATGAATAGTTGCAGCTTAGAGATGAACCATGAAATGGTATTCAGCAGGGCCAAATAGAGATCAGCGTTAACAGGCAATCTCGGCAACCGAATAACATCCAGGAGACACGCAGGGAGTTAGATATGGAGCCAGAACCCACGGTAGTGTGAGTAACACGAAGATCAGGCAATGAATCCCTGATCACAAGAGGTTGATATAGTCTTCAGTAACCAATAAGCTTCAGAAGGAGGTTTCCAATTAGGATAACAGAAAACAGCTATGAAAAGGTAGAGACTCTGAAACAGGAGACAAGCACCAACATAGTTCCTTAAAGGGCAAGTCACCCAGCAGCACCTAGTTATGAGAGCGGTGTGTGACAGGCAGCACACCATTGGCCGTCTCTTATTGGCCATGGACGATTTCAACAGGTACGTCCCCTCAACTCCAAATCACTGTTTACTACTGAACAATAACACACGATTGTCAATGTACTCAATGGGGAAACAACCTAACACAACTGGATCAGACAAGTACCAACTTTGCAATATCCTGCCTTTCCTAGCTTGAGTACTTTACAACTGTTAGCACCCGATATTTATCAGAATATCAGTGGTTGCAGCGTATTTCCTCCCACATCTCCCAAGTCACAATCAACCATGCAGTCCGATCGCACCGCTTACAGTTACTAACTATCAGTAAGCTTTGCAATTACTATTGGGAATGCCGCTAAAAACGTGTTTTTTTCACTTAGAGTATACCCGCTATGTATACTCTGTGGCGTCTATTTATCCCCTGTTCTCTATTAGAACAGAACGCCACTCACACAAAGGTTTCTTTATATCCTGTCATCCTTGCAAACAGAACCTTTGTTTTCAGGTCACCTTTTTACCATGTTTCGTCAAACACACCTGAACAACACCTCTGTATCTTTTGAACAGTAAATCAACTCTTGTCTCTCTCTTTTCAACAGTAAATAAACTCTTCTCTTCTCCTTTTAATCATACAATTCACATACACATACACCTTTGTTTTCTGCCAGGAAAATTAATTTCCTAAACAATAGTAATATCTTTTCAGAGGCTTTAGCAAGTCATTATACTATACATACAACAAACTATCAAAACGACTCTTTAAACACGTGGCAACAACACCGGAAGTACACATACACAATGCAGGAAGTACACATACACTATGCAATGCGATACATTTAAAACGCAAAACGACAATAAAAATAAACAGTTTTCTTTCCCGCCCCTAGATTCAAGTTAGCGCTCCTTAGATTATGCAAAAGCAGACATTCGGTTTCACAACACAGAATGATGAACAGGTTTTAACACATTGCGTTCTTACCCGTATATGACGCATCACTCCAGCCTTTGTTGAGAAACCAAAATCCGTAAGCTTTGCGTATCATTTGGTAGATTAAGTCTCAGCTGCGAGCCCCCAAATCATTAAAGTCATTTCATCGTTTTCCAATAAGCATTGTCTATTTGTGTGGTTCCAAAGCAAAAGCAATTTATTTAGCAAAAGCAAAAGTTTAGCAGTTCAATAAATAAGTACAGTACAGCCGATACCTGATACATACATACATGTGCTGCGCCTGCTGCGCTCTCTGCTGGATCCAGCTAGACAGTTCTTCAGTCCAGAAGACTGTGGTCAGTGTGACTGTTTAGCTGGTTCCAGGGAGCTGTTAATGTACATTTAGTGATACAGTGAAGATAATAAAGGTGACTTGGCAAGTTTCCATAGGTTCAGGCTCCAGGAAGGTCCAGTGTAAAGCAGTCCATAGGTCAGTTCAAACAAACCCCTCCAAGGGTAAGGGTCAACATTCCAAGGGTGGGGTCTGCTCTCCAGATGATGCATACTTAGTTTTGCCGCCAAGAACTGGTTCAAACTGGTCTATTAGAATTACACAGACAATATCATTCCAATCACTTATTCCCTATCATCGATAACTAGCGCACGCAATGTGCGATCCTTTTGGCCATATGAACCGGACAACTGCGGATAAATAGGGGATTAGAATGATACCAAACATGACATGCTTCCCCTGACCTGAACGTAAAATATCACTAAAGTGTACATATAACCTTATAATGGTTGTTGTTTTACTATTTAACACAAGGAGATTCTGTAAAATGTGTAGTGTCGATTCCTCCTTTCAAGTACCCATACCAGTTCATCTTAAACGCTACATAACCTAAAATTTTAAAAAATAAATAATGATATGGACACCAAGTTTGGAAGAAAGTCACAGTTTATTTATAATTATCAGCGAACCAAGTGAGGTGGCAGCGAGAGCAAGGCAGTCAACTAAAATTGCACAAACCAATAAGGTGGAAGATCCCATTTCCACTGACCCAGGTTATACCTTATCTATTGGCTGGTACTATTGTGAGGCAATAAGTTACTATACCCCCTCGGGACTCAACAATGTTATGCCCTTACTAGGCAGCCCAGGGTCCTCCCTACTGTAGAACCAAAGAGTCTGATGACTTTGAAGGGGACAGTGACCAGTGACCAAACCAAGTAAGTACTGTATGATAACTGAAAGCTGACTGCGATGCTCTCCTATCAGCAGCCGTGATCCTTTAGCGGACTGACTGCCCGCCACCAATGAAACCCACTATAGACCCCAATCCTGAATAAAGCTGCTCTATAATTAACTCAATTCCTCCTGCTGTTAAATGGACCCCTTTATCAACTGTTATTGAGAGATGATCAATGACCGTGCCCTGTAGAGTTCTAATTTTTTGCCTTACATAGCCATTAATTTTCTTCACCACCCATACGAAGGTGGCCGAGGGAATTTCAGATCTCCACGACAAGCGGGGTATAATATTGGACCAGCAGATCTTAATCTTTGCCCATTGTGACTGAATATATTTAAAGTCATTCCGAATACGGATAATTAGATCAAGGAATTTACCTCTACCTACATTATTGCCACCCAAATGAAATACTGCTATCGTGGGAATGCTTTTAATTTCATCTCCCGGGTTAAAAGTTAAAAGCAGGATGACCATTTCATACCTCATTTTCCTAACCACTGGATGCACAATGGATGGGAAAAACGTGACCAATTTTGTGCCAAACTGTGTTTTGCTGTCCAGAATATGAATGGTTGGCCTACAAACCATATTTGTATCATCTTGCCAGCTGGACCTAGGACAAAAATATATAAATCTAAATCATTACAGGTATTTGGAGGTTAATACACGACCGGGTTCAAACCAGAATACAGACAAAGCAAATTCACTTAGACAGCAGGAAACACAATCGAAGCTGCTGCGACTTTAAACAGACTCTCCATACTAGAGTGCAGAACCAAAGGTAAAGGAGAATGACGCCAGATCTCCATATACCACCCCGCAACACCTCTGTACATCAGAGGTCCATAGGGGTAACTTCAGGAAACTCCCATGCTTAACAATGGGGCACCTAGGCTGGAACAGAAAAAGAAGAAAGAAAGGCTGGTAACCAAAACGAAGGTAAAAACCCATAAAACCCTAGAGGCGCGCCCCTAATCGGGCCTTTATCCGGGGAAAAAGTGTGAAAAATCCCTTCATGACCGTATTGAACACGGTGAGCAGCATAGCTTTGGGTCACTAACCAACAGAGGAGAGAAACAAGGTAGTAAGGAAGAAGAGGGAAGGCTTGGGAGATTTAACGTTATGCATCAGGCCGTATATACCTCTAAGTATGTGATTTCCATCTACCCAACGCTTGAATCTCGAGAGATGAATGCACCCCTGGCTGCTGCAGCAGTAGCTGCCCCGATCCGAAAAGAATGGGTGCCATAAAGCGCCGGGTCTAAACCCAAGGAGCATTTTAGGAGAGCATTGAATTGGAATTATGTCAATGGTGATTTATCCCAGTGTATTAACCACAAATCCTCACCTTGTGGCCGTACTTCAGCAAATTTAGTATAAAGTAAAACTGGGCATATAACCTGGTCCTTTTGTGCAGCCAACGATAGCCAATGACCCCTACTGGACTGGTCTGTCTTAGATTTTACTAGATCTTGCAGTGGATAAGCGTAGGCTGAACCACAATGTGACTAGCTAGCAATGCTGTGTCTTTAGATGTTTCAGAGAGTGTCACCAGCTCACTAATTCTAAAAGCGCCGTGAGGAGCCTGAGTTTGGAATAGGTCTCAAAGCCCCTCTCTAGTAAGACTTATCCCCAGAGAGGTGCAGAGTCTAATGGTAGAGAGGTATTCACTAGGGATTCCCGCAAGAGAATATGGACTTAGCTACTCTCTAGTCACAGGTCGCAATCCTCTAAGGGGGATAAGAGCAGGGTGAGATGGAACCGTGGAGTGGAGCAAGACTGCTGGATGATAAATACAGAGGTTCAGGTGAATGGCAGTGAACCGAAGCGTTGAGGTCTTTAAAAAGCGAATAGCTGAGACCAGGTGGTAAATGTATCAAGGTGCGATTTTGCAAAATCAGCGATTTTCTCGGGAGAGTTGAAACTCGCAGATGTATGAAGCTGAGATTTCATGCAAAATTGCCAGAGTTGTGCTTCTGTCAAAATCGCTATTTGCAAAATCGATAGAGATCAAAGTGCCGACTGTTTTCCACTACAGCTATACAAGTCTCAAATGTATGAAGCTGCGATTATGAAAACCCAGGAGAGTTTGCTTTCAAACACGCCAGATGCAAAACTCTGCATTCTAGCAGCGTGTTGTATAAACACATCACTTTTACACTACCTGTCATACAGCTTCCGGAGCTCCGGCAGCTGTCAAAACTGTAAGGGATAGATAAAAGTTAAAAAAAAAAAAGGCATGGGGTCCCTCCTCTATTCAGTCTTAACACTAGTGCTGCCAGACTACTGCTGGTTACACGAAAATCGGGGAAAAATTTTGCGTGGGGTCCCCCCTATTTTCATGGAGCCAGCACTAGGCAAACCAACCGGGGTAGGAGGCACTATAGTAGGGGGATGTGCGGCAGGGGTCCCCCTGCCATAATGACTAACCAACCCCAGGCTGTTCAGCGCTGGGCTGGATTCCCTAGAGAGTGGGGTTCACCGAAAAGAACTAGTGGGCCCCCCCTAGGGACACCCAGCCCAGTGCTGATAGCACTAGGGCTCTTCCTACACCCCTGGGCGGTGGGTGTAGGGTAATAACAGCGAAATAAGTGATAAAAAAACAAACAGATGCCATTTTGTTTTGTGGAACTACAAGTCCCAGCCAGCCAGGTTGCCATAAATAGTGTGGGCATGCTGCTACTTGTATAACTACAAGCACCAGCATACCCACGGCAGCCAGGGCATGTTGGCAATTGGAGAACCACAAGTGCCAACATGCCCCGACACCCACAGCTGGCTGGGACCTGTAGTTCCACAAAATAAAATGTTAACAAAATCACAACACCCTAGTTAAAACCACTAACATTTATTAAAACTAATAAACCCTCATTTACAACACATATTTTTATTAAAAAGAATAAATCCCCAATATACTCACCAATGAAGCTTTCATCTGTTGTCAGCAGCTTTTAATCCCAAAATGGCTGTCATCAAAGTCCAAAATAAATTTTGTATCCAAAGTCCATGCTTGACCATGTCCCAAATTAATTTGTAATTCCAAATGTCCTGCTTGTAATGTCTTCTGTTCTTCTGCCCAGGGGGGGGGGGGGCATTGTTGATTGTAGTCTTCTTGTAGTCTTCTGTTCTTCTGCCCAGGGGAGGGCCCATTGTTGCTTGCAGTCTTCTGTTCTTCGGCCAGGGGGGTCCCATATTTGTAAGATCCCCGAATCTTCTTGATTGATTGAATAAAAATAAATAAAAATGCAGGTCCGCCGCAAACAGCTTCTACTATGTAGAAGCTCCGATATGCAATGCACTAGGTATATATATATATATATATATATAACTCCACTTCCTTTAATTAAAATACAATACACCTGCCATTAGTTCAGCAGTTAATCCACAGTGCAAAAGTAATCTAAGAAACATGAAAAGGTCATGGGAGCAAAGGAAGGAAACCCTTTCTGATTTTCAAAAACCACAATCCATTTTTCATTAATTTTTTATCAGTTCTTTAATATACATATTTTTCCAGCACACATACAATATTTATAATTCCAAATTAGTCTCCAAAAATGTTTTATTTATCGCTCATATAGCACACATTAGTGCCCAATAACCACAGTGTATAAATTTGCAAAATATACCCCAGGAAACATTAGAGTCAATTACATATATCAGATATTATTTATAATCCATTCCATATATCCAAACGATGAGAATGATGATCTAATAAATCATCAAAAGCCCTATAAGAGGAAAAACCAGATACCTATATTCTTAACAGTTAGATAGAATGATATATTGTACAAAATAACACTAGTTGGCACTAGAGCAGGCTTGTCCAACCCACGGCCCGCGGGCCGCATGCGGCCCAGCACACCTGTAAATGTGGCCCAGCAGGAGTTTTGGTTGTGGCAAGGGGGCAGCGCTGTTAATGGAAAAAAAAAATCCCGCAAAAAAAAAAGAAAGAAAATACTTACCTTGCGGTCACGTCAGTTGACGCTCCAGCCCTCACCCTGGTCTTCTCCTCCGTGCGGCAGTCTCAGTGAATGTCGGGCGTGACGTCATCACAAGCCTATTAAAAGGTAAGTTAAGGGGGGATTTTTTGTATTATTTCAAGGGACGCTGACCAGTGCATAAAAATCACCTGGTCCTGGAGCATTACGGACCTTATCTCCCTGCTACGTACTTCTACTTATAATACTGATGGGGCATTATATATTATTCTGTTTGGCCCATTATAAGTTGTTTTCCCTTAACTAACATAGTGGTGTAATTAGCAAAAAAAAGTACTGCAGGCCTGGTCAGGGCACCCTGATATACAATGCCTGGCTTAAATGCGCTTTATTGATATTGCATGGAAACAATCCAAAAAGTAATTATAGTATAATAATTAGAGACGATTTGAACAGGGCGATTAAAAGGTAAGTATAGGGGAATTGAAAAAAAAGTTATATATATCTATATATATATATATATATATATATATATGTTAACTATGTTTTCTATGGTTTTTTGGATAATCAGCTATCGTTAGTGTTAGTGTATTTTATGTGCGGCCCAAACCAACTTGTCGTCTTCCAATGTGGCCCAGGGAAGCTAAAAGGTTGGACACCCCTGCACTAGAGGGTAGGCTCTGGGTGACCGTTAACACAGAGAAGGTTCCTTCTCTGAAGCCCTCTCTCGACATTGGATGTCAACTCGGTGGCTCAATGAGATCAGAGTGTCTAGAGTAGTAGGCAGTTACCGCAAAGCTAAAACATCTTTAATTTGTCCCTTGCCAGAATGTTTCCACAAGGGCTTCATTATTCCATTGCAGCTCGGATGAAAGTGTACTGAACTGGAAAACGTATTGAGTAAGGTATGGGAACCCTGTCTGAGTGTGAGTTAGACTTGAAGCAGGTGAGGAAATACGCCCTGGCTTGTCGAAAATTTTTCGGAAGGTTGCAGTAAACGTAGCATAATCCTGCAATCAAGAATCGTTCCCCCTCCCACAGAGGTGAAGCCAACGCCAGAGCTTGTCCAGAGAGGAGTGATATGATGTAAGCCACTTTAGGGCAATCAGTGGGAAAATTTTGCGGGAGTAGCTCAAACTGAATTGAACATTGGTTCAAAAACCCTCAACAAAGTTTAGGGCCACCATCAAACTTTTGAGGAGTAGGTAAAGAAGAGGATTCAGTCTGGGCAACTTATCTGGGCTCGGAATCCGGTGGTGCCTGGACGATCGGTAAGGCAGTTTGCAGAGAATCCAACCTAGAGGCTAGGGCCTGTAAGCATTGAAGAAATTGCAGTTGCGTAGTTGATGTTCACTGTGACCGAGCAGGTGTTGTAGCATGACTTCAGCAGACAGTTCCCAATCAAGGTCCATTCATAGTTTGGCCAGATCTTACTGTCACATAGTCTGAATTTGGAGTAGGCCTCAAAGCCCTGCTCTAGATAGACTTACCCCCAGAGAGGTGCGGAGTCTAACGGTAAAGAGGTTTTCACAAGGGATTCCCGAAAAGGAATATGGACTTAGCTGCTCTTTAGTGACCTGTGGCTCTCTTGCTGCAGTTTGAGATCCTCTAAGGGGGATTAGGGCAGGGTAAGAACAATGACCAAAATGCAGATTAGCTGGTGCAAAGTGTGACAGTTTCATAAGGGTTTGCTGTAATCTCAGGCAGGGATACAATCAATCTAGAAAAGGTTTGTTGGTCTATGGGTTGACAGCTATCACTTAAGTTTGGATGAATTCTAGCCCATCCCTTTAGGGCTTTGGAAATAATGAAGGATTTTGTGGGGTCTTGGGCATTAGTTATTTTGGACATGAATGAGATGCTAGCTAACATGGAGGCCATATTTGATTTAGACACCCCTTCATTATATCGATCCCACATAAAGCCTGTCATAGAGACGATCTGACTTGATGTGTTGTTGTATAGAGAAGCTTGATAATCCAACCAATGCTGCCATGCCAAATGATAGAGCTTTCTAGAAAATGGGGCCACTGACACCTCTGCGAGAGCCCTTATTCCTGCTCAACCATCTGGGAAACATAATGGGTACAGATTAAACCGGTCAGTCATGCGTGTGGAACCAGTATTCTAAAGCCTTGCCAGTTGAACAGAGAAAGAGCGTCAGCTAGCTCATTGTCCACACCAGGAAAGTGGCGAGCACGAAAAATGATGTTGAAATCCAGGCATCTCAAAACCAGAACCTGCAGCAGATTGATCGCTGGGTGTGAGGAGGCACTCTTGTCTGAACCACAGAAAGGTTGGCACACCAAAACACCAGGCGTGTGCCACGTAGACGAGGGGCCCATAATTCCAATGCTACTACTATGGGAAACAGTTCTAAAGTTAGTAGATTAAATACTAAGCCATTAACCCGCCATAAGCGTGGTCAAGCTGCGCCACACCACTACCCCTTGAAAGAAAGCACAGAAGTCCTTTGATCCTGAGGCATCCGTGTGCAAGTCCACATTTTTGCTAGCAACTTTAATATCCAATATCGTTCCCGCAGTTTTTTTGGGCACTATACCAATGGAGAAATTACCAAATTAGGTATGGGTTCGGATGCCCGGTTGCATATACGCAGAACGAAGATTCTTCTCGGCGGCCGCCGTCACCATACTATCAATGGGAGGCTAAGCCCTCCCTGCCTTAGATACTGAATGTAGCCAATTAGGGCCTTGACCCCAAACCAGCCCCAGGCACTGCAAAATTAATTAATAAGCCCACAGGCTCTTTCAATTTACTACGCCCGCTGCCCTGTATTCCCGGGACGCGGCCCTATTAAAGTAATTCTATCGTTTTCCAATAAGCATTGTCTAAGCGATTTGTGTTTCCAAAGCACAAAATGATTTATTTAGCAGATGCAAAAGTTTTAGCAATTCAATACAGAATTATAATACAGTACAGCCGATATCAATGATACATACATACTGCTGCGCTCGCTTGCGTTAGCTGCGCTCCACTGCTACTAGCTTACAGTACTTCACTACAGAATACTGTGGTCAGAGAATGACTGACCAGTACCAGCAAAACAGTATTATATACACTCAGTGTTACAGAGAAAACAATGCAGATGACGTGGCTTGCTTCTATAGGTCCAGGCTTCAGGAGGGTCCAGTGTAAACAGGTCATAGGCTAGTTCAAACAACCCCCTCCAAGGGTGAGGGTCAACATTCCAGATGATTCTCCTGCCCAGAAACCAGTTTAAGCTAGTCTATTCACCATACACAGTCAGTAGCAGTTTAAACATTTATTCCCTAACATCGCTAACTAGAGTATGCAATGTGCGTCTCTTCCGCAAATTAACCGGACAACTGCTGATGAATAGGGTATTAAAATGATACTAAACATGACATCTTTCCTGTAACCTGAACCTTAAATATCACTAAAGTGTACATATAACCTTAAAATATATATATATATATCTATAAACTAAATACCATCTGTTCATAAATCACTGGGGAATGGAAACATTATAATAAGAAATATATAAATAACTAAATGTTAGAGTGCGAGTGTGTGCGTGCGTATTTTACTGCGTGATCGCGCCATGCCACATGTTATGTGGCATACTGATCGCAATCGCACGGTAAAACAATATTAACCAATATACTTTCGTTCATCCAATTATACGACTTTGACAGCACTGAGAGGCTTGACGTCCGGCCGTTGCCCTAGCAAGGGTCACGCTGGCAGCGGAAGTGACGTCCCGGTCATCAAGGATATGGCCGGGACGCCGGGCAGTGAAGAGAGCGGACACCACCACGTCTCGTAACAGTACCCTCCCTTGAGGAGGGGTTAGGAGACCCCGACACCCTTGTCTCCTGTGGAATTGTTTAAAGAAATCTTTAATAAGTCTATCAGCATGAAGAAGCTTCCATGGAACCCAGACATGCTCCTCCAAACCACGGCCATTCCATTAGACCAAAAAGTGAATCTGCCCCAGAACTCTCATGGAATCAAGTTTTTTTTCTATCAAAAATTCCCGGTGTGCATCCACATTAACTAAATGTGGCCTCCAAAACTGAACACGTTTAAATATACTAGAAACAATGGCATGTTTAAGCAAGGAACAATGAAATGTGTTAGGGATTTTCAGAGAGCGGGGGTAGCTGTAACCTAAAGGCCACAGGATTCACTTGCTTGATGATGGAAAAGGGGCCAATGAATCGAGGACCGAGTATTTTACACGGTTGTCTGAGCCTGATATTACGGGTGGAGAGCAATACCTTCTGACCCACTTTGAAAGAGCAGCTCCTATGGTGTTGATCCGAAAATTTTTGGAGTGAAATGAGGCTTGCTTTAAGGCAGAGTGAACTTTCTTACAGATATTCTTCAGATTAAAAGCCGTAGAGCATATGCCAGAGAGCCCAGAAGGGTTAAGCAAAACAAATGAGTTAGATCTAGGATGGTAACCAAGATTGCAATAGAACAGAGAGGTGCAAGTGGAGGAATGGCAAGAGTTGTTGTATGCCAACTCTGCCCATGGTAATAGGGCTGACCAGTTGTTGTGGAATTCAGAAGTGTACAAAGTAAAAATTGTGGATGGTATGCTGAGGAGAGACTGATCTTTGTTCCAAAGAGTGCACAAAAGGGCTTCCAGAATTGAACAATAAACTGAGAGCCACGGTCAGAAACAATATCCATCAGTAAGCCATGTAGCCAAAAGATGTGTTGAAGAAAAAGTGACGCCAAGGACTGTGCACTAGGGAGTCTGGTTAATGGTTTGAAATGGGCCATTTTACTGAAGCGGTCAACCACTACCCAGATAGTTTTGGGGCTTGCTGAGGAAGAGAGCTCCACAATAAAATCCATCGACAAATGTGTCCAAGGTCTTGTAGGAACAGATAATGGCATAAGCTGACCAGAAGGGGTTTTGATTCTAGCACAGATTTCACAGAACATAACAAAGTCTCAAGCATTTGAAGACATGGTGGGTCACCAATCGGAGCATGAGAGATTTTCTGTGGTTTTACAGATACCGGGATGTCCGGCGGTTTTATGGTCGTGGGCCTCAGTGAGAACAGCCTTTCAAAGGTGGACCGGCACAAATAAGTGGTTTGCGGGTGTCTCAGAGGGAGCCAACTTTTGGAATCTGCGAAGGGATATACACAAGTCCTGGGCTAAACCGACGTGGATAGTTGGCGGTGGTTTCAGAACTGGTGCATGATGAGAGGCAAAACTTCTGAATAAAGCATCAGCCTTAGTATTCTTAGATCCTGGTCTATAGCTGATAACAAAATAGAAGCGAGTAAAGAACAATGACCAATGAGCTTGCCTTGGATTCAGCCATTTTGCTGATTCAAAATAATGAAGGTTTTTATGGTCAGTGATAGAGTGATATGACATAGATGGCTCCTTCTAGCCAGTGACGCCATTCTTCAAAAGCCCATTTGATGGCTAAGAGTTCTCGATTACCAACATCATAATTGGACTCTGCAGCAGTAAACTTGCTGGAGAAGAAAGCGCAAGGAAACAATCAGTGATTACCAGGATCTTTTTGAGAGAGCACAGCACCCGCACCAATGTCAGAGGCATCAACCTCCAGAATGAAAGGCAGCTCAGGATTAGGATGTCTTAAGACAGGGGCAGAGATAAATGCCTTTTTTAGAGCCTCAAAGGAATTAATAGCTTCTGAGGACCAATTACCAGGATCTGCTCCCTTTCTAGTGAAGGCAACAATGGGAGCCACCAAGTCGGAAAAACCTTGAATAAATCTTCAGAAGTAATTGGCTAAGCCCAAAAACCTTTGTACAGCATTCAGGTTAATGGGACGCACCCAATCTACAATAGCTTGAACTGTACTTGGGTCCATAGAAAAACCATTAGAGGATATAATATATCCAAGGAAGGAAATACTCTGAACTTCAAACTCATATTTTTCAAGCTTGGCAAACAAATGATGGTCCCATAATTTATGGAGTACCTGCTGAACATGGAGCCAGTTGCCACGGTTCCACACGAGAGGCCGGTCTTTACGATGCGAATCCTAGGGTTCGTACAGTTTATCGCTACTCCGGCAGGGCTCGGAGTCTAATGAGTAGACGGTGTTCACCAGGAACCGCCGCAAAGCAGTGTGGTCACAGCTGCATCTGCTCACAGGTTGCGGCCCCTGCTAGAGTACTGAGCGAGACCCTTTGGGGAAGTCAGAAGAAAAGGGACAGTCAGTAGTGGTGAAGGGTAGATGAAATACCGGAAAAGCTGACGGAATGTCAGCCCAGTAGACAAAGTAGATAGGACTGCAGGTACTTGGATGGAATGTCAGCTCTGTAGACAAATAAATAGGACTGCAGGTACTTGGATGGAGCGTCAGCTCTGTAGACAAGTGAATAGATCTGCAGGCACTTGGATGGAGCGTCAGCTCTGTAGACAAGCGAATAGAACTGCAGGTACTTGGATGGAGCATCAGCTCTGTAGACAAGTGAATAGAACTGCAGGTACTTGGCTAGAGCGTCAGCTCTGTAGACAAGGGTGCAGGTACTTGGTTGGAGCGTCAGCTCTGTAGAAAAGTAGACAGGGGTGCAGGTACTTGGTTGTAGCATCAGCTCTGTAGACAAGTAGACAGGAATGCAGGTACTTGGTTGTAGCGTCAGCTCTGAAGACAAGTAGACAGGATATAGGATGTAGCTACATCTAGCACCAAAGGTCACTAAAGGAACAGGCACTGAGTTTATAGAGGAGGTGCATTTTATATTTGTTGCCCAAATAGCCTGGGCAATGGGAATGCGGCCAGAGGTTTTATATATCGCGGGTCTGCGTATGAGCAGACCCGAATCCAAGATGGTGGCGCCCGGGACATAACGGACAGCCGGAGGAAGGTAAGTTTGCTGGGGGTCGGGTGAGCTGCCCGATACCCCTCCGAGTGACATTACCCCCTCTTTAAAGACGGGTACCTTACGTCTACTGCGGGGTTTTGTGGGAAACTTTTTATGAAGTTTTTCCAACAGGCGAGGAGCGTGAACATCGGAAGCATGAACCCAGGAGCACTCTTCAGGACCGAAGCCCTTCCAGTTTACCAGGTATCTCAGGCCGCCTTTACAATATTTGGAATCTAAAATTTGTATAAACTCCTCCTCTTGATGGACTCTAGGAACGATAGAAGAGGATACTGATGAGAATTGATTGATCTTCAGTGGTTTCAACAGGAAAACATGGAAAAAATAGACAATATGAAGAGAAGCAGGTAACTGCAACCTGAAGCAATCCGGGTTAATGACTTGAGTGATAGTGTATGGACCAATAAACCGCGGAGCCAATTTCATGCAAGGACTTCCCTTTCAAGGCAGCGCCGCTTAAAATTTAAGCTGTCATCTCGCCGATTTCCGGCGACTTGTACAACCCGCACTATGATACATTTACCCCATGATCTTACTTGAGTCCATATGGAGAGAAAGTTGCTGTACAGTAAGTTAGCAGCAGGAACCTGGGTGGGTAGGACTTGTGTGAATTTAGGGAGGGAAGGGTGGTGCTCATAGACCACCAGAAAGGGAGACTTAGATGTGGATTCATGAAAGGCATTGTTGTGAGAAAATTCAGCCCACGGTAGGAGATCCACCCAATTGTCCTGATTAGCAGAGGAGAACATCCTGAGATAAGTCTCTAGGTCCTGGTTTACCCGTTTGGTCTGCCCATTGGATTAAGGGTGGTAGGCAGATTATAGATTCAATTTGATTCCTAACAATTTGCAGAGGGACCTCCAGAATTTGGAAACAAATTGAACACCTCGGTCCAAGACAATTTCGAGAGGACAGCCATGCAGACGGAATATCTCCTTAACAAAGTGGAACGCTAAGATGGGAGAGGAAGACCAGGAAGTGGGATGAAGTGGGCCATCTTAGAAAATCGATCAACCACAACCCATATGACCGTACAGTTCTTGCTAGGTGAAAGATCGGTTATAAAGCCCATACTGATATGGGTCCAAGGTTCCTGAGGGACCAGCAGCGGAAGTAGCTGGCCGGCAGGAAGTTGATGCGTGGACTTGTTTTGTGTACAAGTACTACAGGAAGAGACGAAGTCTTTGATATCGGAGTGAAGACTGGGCCACCAGTAGTTTCTGGATACTAATTCTGTGGTTTTGCGGATGCCAAAGTGACCAGAGAAAATGGTGGAATGAAAATGTTTCAAGAGCTTGTGGCGGAGTCCAGGAGATACAAAGGTTTTTCTAGATGGATGAACGGGAGACTTGAGCTGCGTAGCGGACACCAGACATTTAGGGTCTAAGATAGGATGAGACGGTTCGTCCTCAGAAAGCACGTGAGCAGGAAATGCACGGGAGAGACCGTCAACTCTTTTATTTCTGTTCCCAGGCTTGAAGGTAATACAGAGCTCAAAGCAGGAGAAGAACAAAGACCAGCGTGCCTGTCTGGGGTTTAAGCATTGTGTGGTTTGGAGGTATAGAAGATTCTTATGGTCGGTGAAGATTGTAACCGGGTGTCTTGCCCCTTCGAGAAGATGCCGCCATTCAGTCAGGGCCACTTTGATTGCCAGCGACTCCTTATTCCCTATGGCATAATTCTTCTCTGCTGGAAGAAACTTCCTGGAATAGAAGGCACAAGGATGGAATTGACCTTGGGGAGACTTTTGAGAGAGCACCGCTCCAATGCCCACATTAGAAGCATCAATCTCTAGAGAGAGAATGGGGAGGAGGAGTGGGGTTGCCTGAGAATAGGTGCAGAGGCAAAGGCAAAAGCCTCCAAAGCAGTTGATTTGGGGTTGGAACCCTTCCGTGTAAGGGCCACTATGGGTGCTACGGTGGTGGAGTAGCCCTGGATGAAGCGCCTGTAATAATTGGCGAAGCCAAGGAATCGTTGAGTAGGTTTCAGGCCCAGTGAGAGGGGCCATTCCAAGATTGCCTTCACCTTGTCTGGGTCCATTTGTAGTCCAGATCCTGATACAATGTAACCCAGGAACGGTATTTGGTGGAGTTCGAAGGAGTATTTCTCCAATTTACAGAACAAATGGTTTTGGCGTAACCTGGAGAGGACTTCTGCCACATGGAGACGGTGGGATGTAATGTTAGGAGAGAAGATTAGAATATCGTCTAAATACACGACGACACATACATAGAGCAAATCTCTGAATATTTCATTGACAAAACTTTGGAATACAGCAGGTGCACTGCACAGACCTAAAGGCATTACAAGATATTCGTAATGGCCATCACGTGTGTTAAATGCCGTCATCCACTCGTCTCCGGCTCTGATCCGAATAAGATTATAGGCGCCTCGTAGGTCCAGTTTGGTGAAGATTCGAGCGCCCTTGATACGATTGAAAGGCTCAGTGATGAGTGGGATGGGATTTCATTTTTTTACTGTTATGGCATTCAATCCGCGATAGTCAATGCATGGCCTCAAGGATCTGTCCTTTTTTCTACAAAGAAGGAGCCTGCTCCGGCAGGGGATGATGAAGGTCTGATAAAACCTCGTAGAAGGTTCTCCTTAACATACTCTGACATAGAGGAGGCCTCGGGTAATGATAGTTGGTATACTCGACCTCGAGGAGGAATCTTCCCGGGCAGGAGTTTAATGGGACAGTCCCACGAGCGATGGGGTGGCAGATGTTCAGAGCGAACCTTATCAAACACATCCAAAAAGGAATGATATTGCTTGGGCAGGATCATGGATTTAGATGAAGTAGAGATGGCTCGGAGAGGTTGAACTTGAGTAAGGCACTTCTGAAAGCACGTGGAACCCCAGGAGAGAATCTGAGAAGTGGACCAATTTATCTGGGGAGAGTGTTGCTGCAGCCAAGGTAGTCCCAAGATGATGGGAGTAGTGGTAGAGGGGAGCACATGGAAAGTGATTTCTTCACGATGAAGCGCTCCGACTTGCAGGACAATAGGTTTGGTATGAAGTTCCACAGTATCATTAGCAATTCGGGACCCATCTATGGCTGTCATGGAAACTGGAATCCCCAAGGGCACGGTTGGTATGGAAGCCTGTGAAACCGAAGAAAAAGAAATAAAATTCCCAGCTGCCTAATAATCCAGGAGGGCAGAGGTAAGAATGGGACCGGAGGGCCCATGGAGGGTAACAGGAAAGGAACAGATCTTGGGAGTTTCAATGGAGGGAGAGGTTTTGGAAAGCCCTAATCTGACCTCTCAGCAGGTTAGGGTCCGGCATTTCCCACTGACCATTGACCACTTGGAGCAGGAGTTCAGAAGATGTCCTGGATCAGCGCCGTACAGGCACAATTTGTTTTTGAGTCTCCGGTCACGTTCCTCTGGGGTTAAGCGGGAGCACCCAATTTGCATGGGCTCCTCCACCAGCACCGGATATGAAAAGTGAGGTGCAAGTTTAGTCGAGGTGCGCCGGGAGGCATCCTTCTCAGAAGATCTCTCACGGAAATGAAGGTCCACCCTGTTGCAAAGCAAGATCATGGCTTCAAGTATAGTGGGTAATTCCTGTGAGGCCAAAGCATCTTTGATTTTGTCAGATAGGCCCTGCCAAAAGGTAACCACCAATACTTCATTGTTCCAGTGCAGTTCGGATGACAGCGTTTGAAATTGGATGACATATTGGGCCACCGAGCGGGAACCTTGACGAAGGTGGAGGATGCTAGATGCCGCTGAAGTGACTCTTCCCGGTTCATCAAATATTCTACGCGATGATGAAAGCGGCACTGTCAGCCAGGAGTGGATCATCAAAAAGCCTGGCCAGATAATAGCGATATTAGATAAGCCACTTTAGACCATTGAGTGGGAAAGTTCTGTAGCTGGAGTTCAAACTGTATAGAACATTGATTCAGGAAGCCCCGGCACAATTTGGGGTCCCCATCGAACTTAGAAGGAGTTAGAATGCGCAAAGTGGAATTAGAGGGGATAAATGCGACAGGTTCCGGAGGACTTGCGGCCTGGACAACTGGAGATGCTTGTAAAGAATCAATGCGGGCCACAAGGCTTTGAAATCCCTGTAGAAGCTGCCGTTGAATCATGTCCTGTTGCTCCACTCGGCTGAGCAAATGCTGCAACATGTCTTTCACCGAGGGTTCCACGTTGGGATCCTACATGGTAAAGAAAAGTTTGACCTGTTCCTACTGTCACGGTTCCACACGAGAAGCCGGTCTTTACGATGCGAATCCTAGGGTTCATACAGTTTTGCGCTACTCCAGCAGTGTGCAGAGTCTAACGAGTAGACGGTGTTTACCAGGAACCGCTGCAAAGCAGTTTGGTCTTAGGTGCATCTGCTCGCAGGTTGCGGCCCCTGCTAGAGTACTGAGCGAGATCCTTTGCGGAAGTCAGGAGATAATTGACAGTCAGTAGTGGTGAAGGGTAGATGAAACACCGGAACAGCTGATGGAATGTCAGTCCAGTAGACAAAGGAGATAGGGCTACAGGTACTTGGATGGAGCGTCAGCTCTGTAGACAAGGGATTAGGACTGCAAGTCCTTGGATGGAGCGTTAGCTCTGTAGACAAGTGAATAGATCTGCAGGCACTTGTATGGAGCATCCGCTCTGTAGACAAGCGAATAGAACTGCAGGTACTTGGACGGAGCGTCAGCTCTGTAGACAAGTGACTAGAACTGCAGGTACTTGGCTGGAGCGTCAGCTCTGTAGACAAGTGAATAGATCTGAAGGAACTTGGTTGGAGCGTCAGCTCTGTAGACAAGTAGACATGGGTGCAGGTACTTGGTTGGAGCATCAGCTCTGTAGACAAGTATGCAGGATATAGGATGTAGCTACGTCTAGCACCAAAGGTAACTAAAGGAACAGGCACTGAGTGTATAGAGGAGGTGCCTTTTATATTTGTTGCCCAAATAGCCTGGGCAATGGGAATGCGGCCAGAGGTTTTATATATCGCGGGTCTGCGCATGCGCAGACCGGAAATCCAAGATGGCTGCGCCCGGGACGGAGTGGACAGCCGGAGGAAAGTAAGTTTGCCGGTGGTTGGGTGAACTGCCCGATACCCCGCCGAGTGACACTAGTGCTGAGAAGCAAAGGGGAATATATCAGTATGTCATGAACTGATCAAGAAATTCCCGGAGATCTTCATTAATGAGATCTTGGAAGACTGCTGGGGCATTACAGAGACTGAATGGCATAGCCAAATACTTGAACTGAGATGAGAGGAAGTGGGTAGGTTTTTTTAATAGTGATTTTGTTAAGACCTCTTAAATCAATACAGGGAAGTAGTCCACCATCCTTCTTGGAGACGAAGAAACAGCCAGCTCCCGCCTGAGACTTTGAAGGCCTAATAAAGCCTTTTTGTAAATTCTCCTCAACGTATTGCTGCATGGCCTTGGCTTCAGGATCGGAGAGTGAATATAGTCTTCCTTTTGTTAATTTAGAACCCGGAAGTAATTCAATGGCACAATCGAAATCCAGATGTGGAGGCAGAGTTTCAGACGCTATTTTAGAGAATACATCCCAAAATTCACGGTACTGAGGGGGAAGTAATTCAGAAGCAGGCTGTAGCATCTGTAGAGGCAAGCTCAAACAAGTTTGAGAACATTAGGAACTCCATTGGGTAATCTCCCCTTGTGCTCAATCAATTACAGGGTTATGAAGACGCAGCCAGTTATGCACCAATATCACCGGTACAGATGGGCAATTAATAAGGTAGAAAGACAGAGTTTCTGAATGAAGGGTTTCTGTCAGGTGTAACGGGGGAGTTGCTGTCTGGGAGTGATCCTCCATCTAGACCACATACAGAAATAACCATACTGATACTCTTGAAGGGATTCCAGAAGACTTGACGTATTCAATGTCCAGAAAATTTCCAGTGGCACCACTATCAAAGAAGGCTGAGATATCAACGGAATGAGCACCATAAGTGATGTGCGCGTGAACTAAAACTGCATTTTTAGAGGAGATAATCTGCAGACCTAGGTGAATCTCCTCTTTATTTGCTAGGCCAACTCTTTTCTCGAGAAAAATGTCCTTTGACGCTACAGTAAAGGCACAGGCCTTGGGTCCGTCTTGTTTTTTTCTTCTGCAGAGATAGTAGGCTCCAAATTGCATTGGTTCTTTCGTGTCCAAGGACGCAGAAACAAAAGCAGATGATGAACAGGACGGTGCCTCTTTCTCTCTTTGATCTATCTATCGATTTTCATGGCGAGTTGCATAAGAGTCACAAGGATTTCGGAGAAGGGTACTGTACCAAGCATCTTTGATTTGTTCCGACAAACCTAAGCGAAATTGACTGCGTAAAGTAGAATCGTTCCATTCGCTGTCAGTAGACCATCGCCTCACCACAGTATTCCTCAAGGCGTCTGCTACAGGGGAAAACCTCTATTGGGTACTGGAGGCAGTTATCTGGGACAGGCTAGAGATCGTGGGTCAGTAGTGAGCAGGATATCTAGAAAACAGACAGCGGTCAGGAGCAATCAGCGTTCAAGCAGGGTCAAAGTCAAAGCCAATGGTCACAACAGGAGTCAGATCAAAACTAGAGTATTCACCGGATAGAACAGGTCAGCAGTTGTGCAGCACACAGACGCTTTAACCGGCAGGGAGGCTACGAATATGCTCAATTTGTTATACTGGTTTTCACACGTGCCCGGCTGCCACAGATGCCGGGAGGCGGGGCTGATTGCAAAGTCATCTCGGCCATTGCCTTGGTGACTGCTGGGACAGTGGTACCGGATCTGTTGTCATGACAGCCGGTACACAGGTTAGAGTGGACGGACGTGAGCCACCGCTCAAAACACTGTGGTCCTAAATATTCATCCCTCATGGATAGCAGTAATTCTATAGAACCTCAAAAATTGAAGAAGAAGGACCAGAAATAACAGATAGTGTAGTATTTATAGTGACAAAGTGTTGTGATATTATATATGCAGAATCGAATACCAGAACAAAATATAGATGTAATAAGTAAAAAAACTTTAACAACAAAAAGCAGGTTGTGTCTAACATATACAAAATAGTGCCACCCCACTTTAAAATAAGCAAAACTAAACAATATTATGTGTATATAATAGCACACCTTATTAATTCAGACATGATCAACTATACAATTAATAGGCAATTTTCAATGTGTTCATCCGTGAACGGTACATGGTTCTACAAACCATCCTTATCAAATAGTTTTTCTGGTCTATGTTAAAAATAAAATGATCAGCTTCTCATTCTTGTAATATGTGTAAATCTCATTCCAATGTTTACATGAAAACACACTAAAATGGAAATAACGTATTGCGTTCAGTTATCACCATATACAATTAATGTGACAAGGCTCCAAATTTCAACCACAACATAATTGAAAGGTGTAACGAAACTTACCTGTTGCACGCTCCAGCGCTGGTCTCTGAATGCCGCGATCGACCTTGTCACTTCCCCTATATAACCCTGCACTGACACTTGCTCGGTGTCAGTGCAAGTAGTTTGCTGTGCTTCGGACTCCCTTGTTGTTCCCTATTGCTGCATTATCCTTGGATCTCCTAGTGTACCAGTTTCACCTGTCTGACCAAGTTTGTGGAATCTCCTCGTGTAACCATTAGCCTGATATCCATGTACCAGTTCCTGGCTTGTCTGACTATTCTCTCCCTGATATCCGTGTACCAGTTCCTGGCTTGTCTGACTATTCTCTCCCTGATATCCGTGTACCAGTTTCTGGTTTCTCTGACTATTCTCTACCCGTCTCTCAGGTACCTGCACCACGTTGGTACTGCTGCTATTCCTACTGCCATTTTCCTACTCCCAGTCCTGCAGCGGTTTCTTCATTCTACTCGAGACCTCCTCCTTTGGCTCGGACCTTGTATTACATCGTGAGGCAGTCCTGAGGGCCGCAACCTGCGGGTTCCCGGCGGTTAAGTCCAACCCGACTTGTGGCGGTTCTTGGTGAACACCAGGGAATCCATTAGACTCCGCGTCTCTGGTCTGCCAGCGCTAATCAGGATTGATACAGGTAATCCAGAAGTTGTAACAAAAGGTGATATTTCTCCACCAAAGCTGGGTTAAACTCCATAAGTGTTGAAATGACAGGACGCCACCCTATTGTGCTTGCACTTATTAGATATTAGTGCTGCATCTCTCTTATAGATTAATTAGACTGTAGCATCAACCAGGTATTTTTAATATCCTTATTGCAGATTTATTATCCTTCACTGATAAAGTCTGTCACATATCACATCAACCTTGGTGCAATCCCCAAATAGACATGGTTATATAGGGTTTACTCTTAAAGCCTATAACTTCAAACATCTTGCCATGAAGTATAGGTCACTCACATTTTGGCAATTGGCTTGCAGACTGGGGATGCAGTGGCATGTTCTGATTTGACTACTATGTGCAAATAGTACTTAGGCGCTTTCATATGCTCCTGGTGCTGGCATCATCATCTGCGCCTCAGACACTTTATTATCCTGATGAATAGACAACCGCGTTGCCAGATTATTGTGTGCCTGTCACTGTGTCTAGCTTTTCCATTGCTCCTGATGTTATCTCAAGCACTTGCCCCTTGGACTGTTCCTGACTATGTTTATTGCAAGGCAGAGGCATTGCTGCCTGCATTTACTAACACTGGGCCTGAGTCATTAAGGAGAGCAAAGCAGCAAAAATGAGTAACTTTGTACCTGGGCAAAACTATGTTGCATTGGAGGGGGAGGTAAATTTAAAATGTGACGGCAGATTTATAGTTAGGGTAGGGCATGTCTTAGATCAACTTTACATTTCAGTGTATAAATAAAGCTATCAAGTATTTATGTACAACATGAAAAAGCAGCCAGTATTTTCCTTACAAGCAAAATAAAAAAATAATTACACCCCTTGAATTGTAACATGGTTTGTCCAGGAGAAAACTTACTCCTTTTTTTTTACCTTATTTTCCTTAATGTCTCAGGCCCACTGTGTCCAGCTCTGCTATCAGAGTTTTTACCTACGTCCTGACGACCCATTCCACAGACTCTTAGCTTGTGATTTAACTATAAGTATAGTTTATTTTCAAACATTACTATCTGATACCTCTTCATAACTCATAGCACACTACTTGCTGAAGAGCGTTAACCACTTTCTAGTGTTATGTTGCTGATATCAGTTTTATTATGGACATTCCATACTGAAGATACTCATGTCCATCTACTGTGGTAATCTCTCTATATTGTTGATTTTGACCCCTGCCTTGTCACCAGACACTGGAGTCTATTCCTCAAAGCACCAGCTGCACATGGCTCTTGCAGCCTCCGTTAGAGGTATTCAATTGATTCTCATAACATCAGTAAAAGTGAAAAGAAACAGTCAACCCAGTGCATTACCCATTATAAAAAAATACTTTATTTCTCTAAAGAATTACTCACATAATAAAATCCACTACAATCTTTTATTAGGTAAGTATCCCATCAATATACTCACCAATGAAGTTTTAATCTGTTGTCAGCAGCTTTCAGTCCAAAAATGACTGTCACCAAAGTCCAAAATAAATTTGTATCCAAATTCCATGCTTGACCATGACCAAAATAAATTTGTAATTCCAAAAGTCCATGCTTGTAATGTTTTCTGTTCTTCTGCCCATAGGGGGCCCATTGTTGATTGCTGTCTTCTGTTCTTCTGCCCAAGGGGGGCCCATTGTTGCTTGCAGTCTTCTGTTCTTCAGCCGGGGGGGCCATAGTTGTAACATCCCCGAATCTTCTTGCTTGATTGAAGAAAAATAAAAAAAGTGCAGGACCGCCGCAAACAGCTTCTACACACTATTTATAGTATTAGGGGAATTTCAGAAGTAGGCTACTCTGTGTATCAGCGGCTTCAGCAAGAGGCATACAGCTGACAATCTGTTACAAAAAGTAAAGGATGTCATTGCAACATGACTAATCCTGCTTGGACTCTCCTGAAGATTGTTAGGCTGCTAGTGGTCAGATAACGAACCTGCAGAACAGACTGGCGGAGGTCTTTGCCTATAACAGCCGCCTTTCCCGTAGAGGTAGACGTGCTCACAGGTACTTGGATGCCTCCAGGACTTAACTCCAAGTAGTGTAGGTTCGTTATACTAAACCACAGCCGCATCCCAGGGGACAGTAGAAATGGTAGGGGATGATCAGACGAAAGCCAAGGTCAGGGGTCACTTGCAAGAAGAGTAGTCAGGAAACACGCCAAAGGTCAAGATCACAAGCAGAACAACAGAATCCAAGATACAGGCCAAAGGGTCAGGGTCACAGGCAAGCAGGCAGGGTCCAAGAAACAGGCAGGGGTCACAACAAGAAATCAGTAATCAAGGTATCCAGAGCAGGTCAGCAACATTAGGCAACTAGAACACTATAACCAGCAGGGCTTAGTATAATTAATGATGTTCCTAATTAATTAGCTCACAGCATTAGCACATGCGCCCTGCTGCAGTACTTGCTGGGGCGCACCGCTCAGTACACTCGGCATCCGATCGTTGCCTTGGCAACACCAGGGCCCGAGTAACAGCAAATGATGTCCCGGTCATCGTGGAGATGACCGGGACGCTCGTAGTGGGAGGAAGTGAGTCGAGACGGTGCCCATTGCCACCACGGCTCCTGACAGTTCCCCCCCCCCCTTGAGGAGGGGTTAAAGGACTCCGACATCCTGGTTTCCTAGGAAACTGCTTAAAGAATTTTTTAGTAAGTCTATCAGCATGAAGACGGTACTGTGGAATCCAGAAATGTTCCTCCACACCGCGGCCCTTCCATTGGACCAGAAAATGTATTTGCCCCTGAACTTTTTTAGAATCCAGTATTTTCTGTATCAAAAATTCTTGGTGGCCTTCCACATTAACCGAATGAGGCCAACGAGGGTGAACTCATCTGAATTTACTAGAAAAAAATTACAGGTTTAAGCAGGGAACAATTAAATGTATTTGGAATTTTCAAAGAGCGTGAAAGTTTCAACCTAAAGGCCACAGGGTTCCCTTGCTTGATGATTAAAAAAGGGCCAATAAATCTTCGGCCGAGCTTTTTACAAGGTTGTCTAAGCCTGATATTACGGGTGGAAAGCCAAACCTTCTGACCCACTTTGAACGAGCATCTCCTACAATATTGATTCGCAAATTTATTGGAGTGGAATGAGACTCGTTTTAAGGCAGAGTGAACCTTTCTCTAGATGTTCTTCAGACTAAAAGCCGTAGACTGTATGCCAGGGATCCCAGAAGGATTGAGCAAAGCCAGCGAGTTGGACCTGGGATGGTAACCAAGGTTGCAATAGAACGGGGAGGTACAAGTGGATAAATGGCAAGAATTGTTGCATGCGAATTCTGCCCATGGTAAGAGCGTTGACCAGTCATTATTATTATTATTATTATTATTAATTTTTATTTATAGGGCGCCACAAAGTATCCGTAGCGCCGTACAAGGACAAACAATGGCACAGTACAAGGTGAAACAGCACAGTACAAGTAACAGTAATCACTATAACTCTGGGGGCTCAGGCACAGCATGAAAGAGAGGGAGGGAGGGGAAAAGTGAGTATAGGCAGTTAACTATGGCCCAAGAGGGTGGGCACGGATGACAGGTTGAGAGTCACTGAGGGAAGCGGAGAGAAGCGAGAGGAGACAGAGGGCAGAGGGACTGAGAGGAGGTGAGCTGAGTAGCTGGAGAGCGCAGTTAAAAGTGATGGAAACAGAAGGTAGGCGAGCCCTGCTCAAAGGAGCGAACAATCTAAAGGGAGGGGAGGACAGACAAACACATGGATGAGACGGAGAGACTGGAGAAACGGAGATGGAGTCGAGGAAGGGGGAGAAGGGAAGAAGGGACGAGAAAGAGAGGTAGCCGACCGGTGGGAGTTTAGGCATGAGACTGGAAGGCTTTAAGGAAAAGGTGGGTTTTTAATGTTCGTTTGAAAGAGGACAGATTAGGGGAAGTTCTGATGGAGCGGTGGAGCTTGTTCCAATGGAGGGGAGCGGCGCGGGAGAAGTCTTGGATACGTGCGTGAGAGGAGGTAATCAGAGGGGAAGAGAGGCGACGATCGTTGGACGATCGCAGTGAGCGGGAGGGAGTGTGAATAGAGATAAGGTTAGAGATGTAGGGAGCAGTGGAGTTGGCGAGGGCCTTGTAAGTCAGAGTGAGGAGCTTGAAAAGGATTCTGTAGGGGAAGGGGAGCCAGTGAAGGGCTTGGTAGAGTGGGGATACAGAATTGGAACTGCGAGAGAGGAAAATAAGCCTAGCAGCGGCGTTAAGTACAGATCTAAGGGGAGCGAGATGAGAGAGAGGGAGGCCGATAACGAGAAGGTTGCAGTAGTCCAAGCGGGAGATAATCAGAGAGTGGACGAGAGATTTGGTGGCATCCTGGGACAGGAAGGGCCAAATGCGGGCAATGTTGCGAAGCTGGAAACGGCAGGATTTGGTGAGAGAGTGAATGTGAGGGGCAAAGGAGAGAGAGGAGTCGAGGATGACACCTAGGCAGCGGAGTTGGGGAACAGGGGAGATAGATGAGTTGTCAACAGTGATGGAGAGGTCAGAGGGGAAGGAGGTACGAGAGGGAGGAAAGACAATGAGTTCAGTTTTAGCAAGATTGAGTTTAAGAAATCTAGAGGACATCCAGGAGGAGATGGCAGAGAGGCATGCGGATACCCTGGAAAGAAGGGAGGGAGAGAGATCAGGAGAGGAAAGGTAGAGTTGAGTGTCATCAGCATAAAGGTGGTACTTGAGGCCGAAGGAGCTGATGAGTGCACCCAGAGATAAGGTGTATAGGGAGAATAGTAAGGGTCCAAGGACAGAGCCCTGAGGGACCCTGACAGGAAGGGGAGAGAGAATCAGAGGTGGAAACAGAGAAGGAACGGTCGGCAAGGTAAGAGGTGAACCAGGAGAGGACGGTTCCGGAGAGGCCAATGGACTGAAGGGTGTGAAGCAGGAGGGGGTGGTCAACGGTGTCAAAGGCCGCTGAGAGGTCGAGGAGAATCAGGAGGGAGTAGTGGCCCATGGCTTTAGCCGAGAGGAGATCGTTCGTAACTTGAGCCAGGGCAGTTTCAGTGGAATGGAGGGGGCGGAAGCCTGATTGGAGAGGGTCAAGGAGGGAGTGTTCAGAGATGTAGGTGGAGAGACGGTTGCAGACAAGTCTCTCGAGTATTTTGGAGGCAAATGGGAGAAGGGAAATGGGGCGGTAATTAGAGAGTGAGGTGGGGTCAAAATTGGGTTTCTTGAGAATGAGTGAGACGAGAGCATGTTTAAAGGCGGAGGGGAAGATGCCGGTGGAGAGGGACAGATTAAAGAGGTGAGCGAGGTGGGAGCAGGTGGAGGCGGAAAGGGAGCGAAGAAGGTGAGAAGGGATGGGGTCCTGGGGACAGGTAGAGGGGGGGGAAGAAGAAATGAGAGAGTGGACTTTCTCACCCGAGGTGGGGCGGAAGGAGAGAAGGAGTTGGTGGCTGGGGGGAGAGGGGGGGAGAGTGGAGGGGGGAGGAAGGGCGAGAGGGGGGGTGGCGGAAGAGTGGGTGGAGGAGGAGATTACAAGTCTGATGGCCGCGATTTTAGAGGAGAAAAAGGAGGTGAAGTCAGTGGCAGATAAGGAGGAAGGGAGGGGGGAGGTGGGGGAGACAGGAGAGTGTTAAAGGTAGCGAAGAGGCGGCGGGGGTTGGAGGACTGGGATGAGATGAGGGATTTAAAGAAGGATTGCTTAGCGAGCGAGAGGGCAGAGCTGTAGGAGGAGAGGATAAACTTGAAGTGGAGGAAATCAGCCAGGGAGCGAGATTTTCTCCAGTGGCGTTCGGCAGTACGAGAGCATTTTTGGAGGAAACGGGTAAGTTTGGAGTGCCAGGGTTGGGGATTGGAGCAGCGAAGGTGGATGGGCTGGGCAGGGGCAACCGCATCAAGGGCGGAGGAGAGGGTTTGGTTATAGAGGGAGGCCGTCTGATTAGGGCAGGACAGGGTGGAAAGGGGAGAGAGGAGAGTTTCGAGAGAAGAAGATAGAATAGCAGGATCAAGGGTGTCGAGATCGCGCCTGGACCAGGAATGATTCTGAAAGTACAGGTGGAGGATAGGAGAATGCCCACTCCACCGCCTGGGCGGTCTCCAGGTCTGGCGGAGTGGGTGAAGGAGAGGCCGCCATAGGAGAGAGCGGCAGGGGAGGCAGTGTCGGAATCGGTGAGCCAGGTTTCGGTAATGGCAAGAAGGTTAAGAGAGTTAGATAAGAAGAGGTCATGGATAGAGGGGAGTTTGTTGAGGACCGATCTAGCATTCCAGAGGGCACAGGAGAAAGGGAGGGAGGGGAGAGGGGAGATGGGGATAAGGTTGGCAAGGTTAGCGGTGCGCGGGGGAGTGCGGGGACAGGAGCGTGAAGTTGGGCGAGGTGAGAGTATGGGTATGGCAAGTGAACAGGGAGGCATGGTGAGGTGAGGGAGGGGTGGGGGAGGAGTGGAAGAAGTAGAGGGGACTGTAGAATCCTCTGAAGCAGAGGGGCGGGAGAGGAGGACAGGGGGAGTCAGAAGGTAGACAAGAGGAATAGAGATAAGTGAGTTAAATAAAGTAATAGCCATTAATGACAATGGACAGGGGGAGTCAGAAGGTAGACAAGAGGAAATGAGATAAGTGAGTTAAATAAAATAATAGCCAACAATGACAATGACGGTGGGGAGAGGTGTGGCAAAGAGGCTAGGCAAGGCAAGCCGTGTTAAATGAGACAGAGAGGCGTGAACTGGGAACAAAGAGACAAGAAAGGTCAATAGACGGAGAGCAGATGAGTACCAAGGGAGAAATAAAATGCTGTTGGAATAGATTAAGAAATGCAAATAGAAATAATTAAATTATAATTAAATACAGTAAATAAGAGAAGCAAATAGAAATAATTAAATGCAGTAAATAAGTAAATAAGAAATGCAAATAGAGATAAATAGATACAGTAAATGCAATAAAAATAGAGAGCGAAAAATAAAAATAAAGAATTGAGAAAGTAAATATAAAAATATAATAAATAAAGAAATAAATAAAGAAATACAAGTGGAATAAAAATAAAAATAAGGCCTACAAAGGAAGCCGAGAACAATAAATACAGTACAATATGGACTAGGGTGAAAACAGGAGAATGAGAATGAGAACAAACCCGGGAGATGAGACAAAGTCACTGGGCGAAAGTCTGTGAAGTCTGAGATGAGACAAAGTCGCTGGAAGAAAGTCTGCGACGTCTGTGATTGCCAGGAGACTTAGAAGCAGGAGCTTCAGGCAGCGGGTGTCCAGAGGAGTGCAGGGCCGATTAGCACAAGTCGCTGTAGTCCTCAGGAGGGCCAGAGATCAGGAACGGCAGCGGGCAGCAGGCAGCGTGGAAGGCAGGCCAAGGCTGTGGGTGTCCAGGAGAACTTGTCAGGAAGACCAGGCGGTGGTGACCAGGAGACACAGGCAGCTCAGGCGGCAGGAGACAGCGGACGGATAAGGGTGAGCAGGAAGCGGTACCAGAGGCGGCGGTCAGAGAGGAGCCACGTGTAGAGGATGGATGGGGAAGACGGCAGGAGACAGCAGGCGAGTCCAGGCAGTGGGAGACACGAGTCATTGTGGAATACAGAACTGTATAAGCGTAACAATTGGTCCAAGGATTGATTAACCCTTTCAGCTTGTCCATTGGATTGTTGATGGTATGCTGAGGAAAGGCTGATGTCTGTTCCAAGGAGTGCACAGAAGGATTTCCAGAATTGAGCAATGAACTGAGAGCCGCGGTCTGAAACAATATCCATTCGTAACCCATAAGGCTGAAAAACTTGCTGGATAAAAATACGACGCCAAGGTCTGTGCACTAGGGAGTCTGGTTAGGGGTGTGAAATGGGCCATTTTGCTGAAGCGGTCAACCACTACCCAGATAGTATTGTGGCCTGCTGAAGAAGGGAGTTCTACAATAAAATCTATCGACAAATGTGTCCAAGGCCTAGTAGGAACTGATAATGGCATAAGCTGACCCGAAGGACGGTTCCTAGGGGTTTTGTTTTTAGCATAGGTTTTACAGGAGATAACAACGTCTTAAACATCTGAAGACATGGTGGGCCACTAAACGGAGCGTGAGAGATTCTCTGTGGTTTTAAAGATACCAGGATGTCCAGCGGTTTTATGATCGTGGGCCTTGGTGGGGACCGCCTTTCGGAGATGAACTGGTACAAATAAGCGGTTTGCAGGTGTCTCAGAGGGAGCCAGTTTTTGGACTCTGTGAAGGGTTATACCCAAGTCCTGGGCTAAACCAGCGTGTCTAATTGAAGGTGGTACAATTGGCAGTGGTTTCTGAACTGGTGCACGATGAGAGGAAAAACTTCTGGATAAAGCATCAGCCTTAGTGTTCTTTGATCCTGGGCTATAACTAATAACAAAATGTAAACGAGTAAAGAACAATGACCAACGGGCTTGTCTTGGATTTAGTCGTTTTACTGATTCAATACATTTCAGGTTCTTCTGGTCAGTGATGACTGAGATGACATGGATGGCTCCTTCCAGCCAGTGATGCCATTCTTTGAAAGCCCATTTGATGGCTAAGAGTTCCCAATTACCAATATCGTAGTTGGCCTCTACTAAAGAGAATTTGCGGGAGAAGAAAGCGCAAGGACATAGTCGGTGATTTCCAGGATCTTTTTGAGAGAGTACAGTGCCTGCACCAATATCAGAGGCATCAACCTACAGAACGAAAGTCAGCTCAGGATTGGGATGACCTAAGACAGGGGTGGAGATGAATGCCTTTTTTTAGAGCCTTGAAGGAGTTAATAGCTTCAGAGGACCAATTACCAGGATATGCCCCTTTTCTGGTGAGGGCAACAATGGGAGCCACCAAATCGGAAAAGCCCTTCTGTAGTAATTAGCGAAGTCCAAGAACCTTTGTACTGCTTTCAGATTGATAGGCTGCACCCAATCCAGAATAGCTTGGACTTTACTTGGGTCCATAGAAAAACTGGAGGCGGATATAGTATATCCCAGAAATTATACATTCTGAACTTCAAACTTGCATTTTTCAAGCTTGGCAAACAAGTGATGGTCCCGTAACCTATGGAGCACTTGCTGACCATGAAGCCGGTGCTGAGACAACGAATGGGAAGATATCAGTATGTCATCCAAGTACACAAGCACGAACTGATCAAGGAATTCCCTGAGGACTTAATTAATGAGGTCTTGGAAGACCGCTGGTGCGTTACAGAGACCGAACGGCATAACTAAATACTCGTAGTGACCGGACTGGGTATTGCCGTTTTCCACTCATCTCCTTCTCTCATGCGGATGAGGTTATATGCCCCGCATAGGTCAATCTTGCTGAAGATGGTCACACCTCTGAGTTGGTCGAACAGAACCGATATGAGCGGAAGGGGTTAGGTATTTTTAATAATGATCTTGTTGAGACCCCTAAAATCAATGCACGGACGTAGCCCACTATCCTTTTTGGAGACAAAGAAGCAGCCAGCTCCCACTGGTGATTTTGAAGGCCTAATAAAGCCTTTCTGTAAGATCTCTTCGATGTACTGCTGCATGGCTTTGGTTTCGGCACCTGAGAGCGAGTACAGCCTCCCTTTCGGTAACTTAGTGGCAGGAATTAGGTCAATGACACAATCAAAGTCCCAGTGAGGAGGCAAGGTGTCGGCCGCTTTCTTAGAGAAGACATCCCAGAATTCACGGTACTGCGGAGGTAGTAACTCAGAAGCAGGCTGCAATATCCGGAGGGGTAACTTCAGACAAGATTGAGAACATGAAGGCCTCCACTGGGTAATCTCCCCTTGTGCCCAATCGATTACAGGATTATGAAGTCGTAGCCAGGGATACCCTAGTATCACTGATACAGACGGGCAGTGAATAAAGTAGAAAATCACTGTTTCTGAATGGAGGTTTACCACTGTTAGATGTAACAGTGGAGTTTCATACACAACCTTGCCACCTGGATTCCCCATCTAGCCCGCATACAGTAATAACCGTACTGGTATTCCGAAAAGGAATTCCTGAGGATTTAGCGAAGCCTATGTCCAGAAAATTCCCAGCGGCACCACTGTCAATAATGGCTGAGATGTCCGCAGAAGAGGCACCATAAGTGATGTGTGCGGGAACCAACAACGCATTTCTTGAGGAGATGAATTGTAGACCTAGGTGAACCTCCTCTTTATCTACTAGGCCAAATCTTTTCCCAGCTTGTTAGGGCAAGAGCGAGAAAAATGTCCTTTGTTGCGACAGTAAAGGCACAAGCCTTGAGTCTGCCTTCTGGCTTTTTCTTCTGCCGAGAGGCGGTAAGCTCCTAATTGTATTGGTTCTTCTGGCTGCAATGGTGCAGAAGCAAATACAGATGGTAGACAAGATGGTGTCTCTTTCTCCGCCTTCCTCTTTCTGATCCGCCTATCAATTTTGATGGAGAGTTGCATAAGGTCCTCCAATGATGTTGGCGAAGGATACTGTATCAATGCGTCCTTGATCCGTTCCGACAGGCCTAAACGAAGTTGCTCAGAGCCAGAGGAACGAGGTCTTAACCGGAAATAAAGCTTACAGCTTTCTTCGAAATTACGAAACAAATATCTTTCCCCAGAAAAGAGGTCTGGCAAATTCATCTTTGGTTCTAGAGCAGGTGCCAATGAACCCTGTTTCGCTTGCGCAGTCCTGGTAGCTTCCTCTTGTGTCGATAGCCAGTGCGACAGCCCCTGGACCGTCTGAGACAGGGTTTGGATCTGTCCAGCTAGAACTTGGGCTGGAGAGGTGTCCGTCCCATTTCCTTCCAAGAATAATCCTCTCCAGAACTTCACTGGCCGGTTATAATGTTAGGCTGCCAGTGGTCAGATAACGAACCTGCAGAACAGACTACAGATCTTCGCCTATAGCAGCCACCTTTCCCGTAGAGCTAGATGCACTCACAGGTACGTGTATGCCCCCAGGACTTAACTCCAAGTAGTGTAGGTTCATTATACTAAACTGCAGCCGCAGACCGGGAGACAGTAGAGAGGGTAAGGGATGATCAGATGAAAGTTAAGGTCAGGGGTCACTTGCAAGAAGAGTAGTCAGGAAACACGCCAAAGGTCAAGGTCACAAGCAGAACAGCAGAATACAAGATACAAGCCAAAGGGTCAGGCAAGCAGGCAGGGTCCAAGAAACAGGCAGGGGTAACAGCGAGAAATGAGTAATCAAGGTATCCAGAGCAGGTCAGCAACAGTAGGCAACTGGAACGCTATAACCGGCAGGGTGGCTAAGCAATCCCTGCCTTATACACTGATACTGGCCAATCAGGGCTTAGAATAATTAATGATGCCCCTAATTAATAAGCCCACAGGCTACAGCATTAGCGCATGCCCCCGGCTGCAGTACTTGCTGGGCGCACCGCTCAGTACACTCGGTGTCCGGCCTTTGCCTTACCGAGTAACAGGAAATGACGTCCCCGTCGTCATAGAGACGGCCGGGACGCTCGTAGTGGGAGGAAGTGAATCGCGGCGGTGCCCGTGGCCGCCGCGGCTCCTGACAAGGATATGTGATTTCTGATAATGACATCAATATTGTTAGAGCATTACAGCGGGGGAATTCCATCACATTTTCTGTTTTGCTCACACAATTAACTTGGTGTTACAGAACTTTTAAATAATGACAATGACATGCAGGAGATGCTGTTTGTGTCCCGAAAAATTTAGGGTCATTTTCGGGAATCTGCAACAGCATGTAGGAGAATGCAGCAGCTGCAAGAAGACTATCATTTGAGGGGAATGTACTTTTTTTTTGTACGAAGTAGTCACCTGTGAAAAGAGTGCAGACATGGTTTGCTTGAGTCAAGTGATTGCCTTAATTATACTTTTTGAGAAGCAGCTAGAGAAATTTACGGATGAAATTAAACAAAGTAAATCTGCTAACTATATAGTAATTGTAGATTAAGTACTAAATTAGCTTCACCAGGATCCAAGAGCTATCAACATTTTGTAATGTTGTCTACTCCTTCAGTTTCTCTGGCAACTGCTTCTCGGAAAAAACTTAGCTTTCTTAAGACACCAAGAGGTGATGCAGATGAGTCAGCACAACATTTTGATATTTGCTCTGCTCTAAAAGAATTGCCCAAAAATCGTGACAGCTCTGCCATAAAATGAACTACAAATTCCATGAGGAAGGCCATTATCGGCAATTACATCTGTCGAAGTCAGCAAATTGGATAAAGTCATTTCAATTAAAGTCTAGCAAACTTGGTTGTCTTTGACTGAAAAGATGCATACGGTACGCTACGACGTACAAGGGCACGCTACGGCGTGAAAGGGAGTACGCATCCACTGCACGTGGCAGCAACAGTAATTGGTCTTTTACCATACATTCGCACAAACACGCATACTTATAAAATAGTATACATTAATGGTAGTTGCAACACATAGTCAGTTATGTCGAAATATAGTTGTATTTATATGTTAAATCAGAGTTACATGCATATTAGTGAAATACACGGAATGGGTTGAAGGAATAACATCATGAGTGGTATCATACTGAACCTTGTTACATATCCTACTGTTTGGTTCACTCTGCAATGGAATCGCAGAGTGCATACACAAGTTATGAATGATAGGGAATTATGAACTACTTAAGACTAAGGAATCTTGGCGGGAAGAGCAGAGCATACCCCCTGCTGAGATGACCCCCTCCTTTGGATTCCTTTGTATGAACTGGCCAATGATGACGACCCCTTGGACCTTCCTGAGACCTGGACCAATAGATGCAAGCTATTCCATCTTCATTGTATTACTGTATGTGATTGTGTATATAAGCAGCAGCTTGTGATCCAGAGTGCAGACATCTTGTCCCCAGACTTCAGGATTGAATGACTGCACTGGATCCAGAGCGCCTGCGATAAGTAACGGCTGTATTTACTATTACTTCGCTTGAGCATATTATTCTACTTATTGCGAATAAATCTTTGTGCTTTGGAAACACAAATCGAGGTTCGACAATCGTTATTGGTTAGAGACGATACGCACATAACACATCAAAGAACACAGACATCTATGATGGTGGATTCCAGCGGGGATGAATTAGTATTGTTTGAGGGAGATGTGCACAATAATGAGGGTGAATATGATGACAGTGTAGATTGCAGCAGGTGCTGAAATCTTGCTAAGAGAAGGGAGCTACATGATGCTGATATGCCTGGTAATATTTTGGGCACAATGGTATCTTGGCAATTTTATGTTTTTCTACAATAAACTTTCACCCTTTTTAGAGAGGTTTTTTTTTTCTTTAAATAGGTGCAAGCTTTTTATTTACATTTTTGTTTACCTGACCTAAAACCACTATGCACTTCAACATAGGCTTTAGCACATGAGTTAGTGGGATTAGTATGATCATGACTGAGACTGGAGAGTGACAACAACAATGTCACCCCTCCTGTTTCTGTATGAGCTATGGCACAATACAATGTCAGACTTGAAGAACACTGACAGCCCTATTATTGCAATTTCTGTTTCAGCACTGAACCCTGCCACCTTTCCTGTTTCTGAGTGAGCTATGGTACAATAAAATGTAACTTCAGATTTAGCCCAAGCCAGGCAGGCCTATAATTTCTATTTCAGCAATTTCAATTAGAAATGGAGAAATGGAGCTCTTCTCTTTGGGTGTTACCTGTATAGCTAAGTAGAATTTGCCTGCAAATTCTACAGACATTCCTGCTTGTCTTCGTCTTCATTTTTGACTGTTAGCAATTGAGCACTCGTCTTTGGGTGTTTATTAGACCCTACACTTATCAGTGCAAATCCAATAGAATTCAGTTTAGTCCCTGCTAGGCCCTCCCTAAACAATACAGTGCTATATTAGAATTTCAGCACTCAGCAAATACAGCTTTTTTTATAAGGGGGTATATGAGACCCTAAACACTTTGTAGTGCAAATTCAGAAATATACAGTGCTATCCCTGCTAGGCCCTGCCTAAACAATACAGTGCTATATTAGAATTTCAGCACTCAGCAAATACAGCTTTTTTATAAGGGGCTATATGAGACCCCAAACACTTTGTAGTGCAAATTCCGAAAAATACCCACCCTCCTATTTCTGATTTATTGATATATCATACATCCCTGATCTCTTGACAAAGTCGGTCTGACGAAACACGTTGAGGGGGATAAGGTGACTCTGTGTGTTTCCTGTGGATTTCCATACCTACCCTGGCCAGGTGGATTTGAGGGGTCCCATTCATCATCTGGGAAATTCAACAGATAAGCCTAAATATATTTTATACTATTTTTTATCATTGCAATAATTTTTTTTTACTATGGATTTATCCTGTTTATGAGTGTTTGCTAGTTCCCACTTACAAGTATATAGATATAGCCTTATTAAAGGCATACTGCACAATAATAGTCTTTTTTTGAGCCTTTTAGTTCTCTAAATGTCAGAGACCATCAAGACTATCACATGAGAGGACTCATATCGCATAGACGCTTGGAATTCCAATACAGATAAGCTGTCTAATTTCTGTCTTTTGGTACTAGGCCAATTCACTGATTTTTTTCACCTGAAAATTCATCTCTCATATAATGTGTGTGTATATATAATATAATAATACTATGCATGGCGCTTCTACTTTTGTTTTCTAGAAATACCTGAGCACTTGCAAATAAATGCTAAATAAAAGGAGCTGCCTGCTGTATGTAATTGTATGTTCAGTTCTATTTGCACTGTGGATGGTGTACACGTATTATACACTTGTTTTGAATTTGTCACAATTCTTGTGGTTTTATTATCACTAAGCGCCTTTCGCTTATTATCTTTTTTCTGTGTATATATATATATATATATATATATATATATATATATGCATATATAAATATATATGTATGTATGTGTATATTTATATATATATATATATATATATATATGTATGTGTATTAAGGTTGCATCTAATAAACGACATTCCACCATTATATATATGTGAGAGGGGCGGCATGGTGTTTGAGGGTCTACATTTTAAAACATATTAAAGCTATTGAGTTGAAATTTGGCATGCAAATGGAGAACTGTCCACAGGTGCCGCATGCCAAATTTCAGAAAAAAGAATAAAAAATGAATAATCTAAACTTCAAAATCTCGATGTTTTTTTCACTTCCTGTTTTGCAAAAGTCGCCGTTTTTTGTGGGTTTTTTGGGAGAGTGTAACTCGGTGTACAGGGCGTTTAAAGATCTGGTCTTCGGAGGCGCTAGCGAGCTTTTCTGCCCTTAAAGTCGCTTTCACATCTGCACCCATTCTTAGGCATCCAGATCCTGAGCTTCCGTTCATTGTTTAAGTAAACGCCTCAGATGTAGGAGGAGGCGCCATTCTCTCTCAAAGAGATCCTCAAAGCAAAAAATTGCACCCATGTGCATATCTGTCCAAGAAATTCTCATCTGCCGAAATTAACTACGATGTTGGGAATCGAGAGTTATTGGCCATCAAGTGGGCCCTCGAAGAATGGCGGCATTGGTTAGAAGGAGCATCTCACACTATTACCATCTTCACTGACCATAAAAACCTTCAGTATATTCAGACCGCCAAAACTCTAAATCCTCGACAGGCCCGCTGGGCTTTGTTTTTCACCCGATTCAACTTCCTTATCACTTACCGTCCAGGATCAAAAAATACTAAGGCTGATTCTCTGTCTCGGAGTTTTATGGCATCCCATCCTCAGCCCCCTGACCCGCAACCAATAATTCCCTTGACCTCCATTCATGTCGGTCTAACTCAGGATCTTGGGGCCACACTCCGCCATTTCCAGAAAATTGCTCCAGCTCAGACACCTGCTGATAAATTGTTTGTCCCAGTTCATCTGAGGAAGTCGGCCCTCATTGAATGCCACGAAAACCGCTCAGCAGGTCATCCCGGTATCCAGTGGACCATAGAAGTACTTTCCTGCTGGCTTTGGTGGCCCACCTTGTCTTCGGATGCGGAAAACTATGTTCGCACCTGCCCAGAATGTGCCAGGAACAAGTCTTTCAGAATCTGTCCTCCGGGTCAACTTCTACCCTTGCCAACTCCAAACAGGCCATGGACCCATATTTCCATGGACTTTGTTGTCGACCTCTCTTTGTCCTCGGGTCATAACACCATTTGGGTAGTTGTTGATCGATTCAGCAAGATGGCACATTTTATACCCTTGCTCAAATTGCCGGATGCCAGAAGTTTGGCCAACTTATTTATCACTCATATCTTCCGTCTCCATGGCCTTCCAGAAGACATAGTCTCGGACCGAGGGTCCAAATTCATTGCACAATTTTGGAGGTCTTGCTGTAATTCCCTCGGAATCAAAGTTAGTTTGTCCTCAGCTTACCACCCTCAGTCAAATGGTCAGACGGAAAGAACCAATCAATCTTTAGAGCAATTTCTGCGCATATACATTTCCAAGTTTCACGATAATTGGTCCTCCCTCTTATCCTGGGCAGAGTTTGCTTATAACAATGCTTGCCACTCTGCAACACGTACCTCCCCGTTCTTCTGCAACCTTGGGTTCCACCCGAAAGCGAACTCTCTCTCTTCTGCTGTTACCATTGGTGATCCTGGAACACCTGCCTTCACTGCCAGGTTGAAGTCAGTTTGGAAGAAGGTACATTCTGCTCTGTGTCAAGCCTCTCTTAGGTCTAAAGCCTTTGCTGATCGCTATCGTGGTCCATGTGTATTAAAAGCAGGAGATCGTGTATGGTTGTCCACACGGAACATCAAATTGAGACAACCCTGCAAGAAACTTGGTCCTCGATTCATCGGGCCATTTTTGATTGAGAAGAAAGTAAATCCAGGGGCATTCCGACTCAAACTACCACCATCTTTAAAAATTCCCTGTACTTTCCATTGTTCTCTTCTGAAAAAAGCTGTTGCTCCCAGCAAACACAGTCAATTTCCTCTAAAAGACCTCGGCCTCTGCTTATTAATAGAGACTGCGAGTTCATCATTGAAAAAATTCTGGACTCAAGGAAGGTTCAAGGGCAGGTCCAGTTCCTAGTCCATTGGAAGGGTTACGGCCCAGAAGAGCGAACTTGGATACCCCAGATGCGTCACCATGCTGAGAAACTCCTTAGGGAATTTTTAAAGACGTTTCCTTCTAAGCCTGGATGTCGGGGTGCCTTGACCCCTCCTCAAGGGGGGGTACTGTCAGGAGCCGCGGCGGCCGCGGGCACTGCAGCGACTCAGTTCCTGTGTGTTCAGATGTTCTGGCCGTCGCCATGGCGACCGAGACGTCACTTCCGGAAATCCGGCCCGACCGTTGCCAGGGCAACGGCCGGGCGCTGGGAGGTTTGCCTAGGTGCTCTGGGCGCACTAGATAGTAGGGCACATGCGCAGTCTGGTGCAATCAGGCAGGGGCTGTGACTAGTATCAGAGCTAAGCTCTGATTGGCTGATACTGGTATTTAAGGCAGTGAGGTCTGCAGCCTCACTGCCGGTTATAGCGTCCTGTTCACAGTTCTGCTGCCTGCTTGTTCTCTCTCTGCTTGGTGTTAAAACCTGTGACTGACTTCCCGTGTATGACCCTTGCTTGTTCCTGGACCTTAAACCTACACTTCTGACCCTGACCATTTGCCTGAATACCGGATTCTGCTCCTCCGCCAGTGCCCCTGATCTTTCGCTTGTCCCTGGATTCCGAACCTGTGCTTGTGACCTCTGACCTTGGTTTACTCTGCCGGAACCCCACGCTGCTGTCTGCCTATCACTCCACTCCTGGGTTCTCCTTAGCCGGTATACGATTCTCGACCCTCTGTCAGCCTGCGGCCAAGTCTATCCCCACCACTAGGGGCTCCAGCGAACACCAGGCTTTCGGAGTAGACTCTGAGTTTTATTGTGCTGGCTAGGGAGTTTCTAACACTCACTACATGATAGTGCTGAATCTGCAGCTAACCGCAGGATGTGATGGCATACCATGTCGGTATTGTTTAAGGAACACGTCCATTAAGGCTTCTGCCTTAATCGTCGTCATTTCATTGCTTTTTGGAGTTCGAGTGAAAGAGTTTCAATAGTTGTTTTATGTTTTAGATGGTGTGTAAGGAACCTTAATCGGACATGTTAAATCGTAAGGTTTTTTGTCTATGGAATTTCATAGCTTTTTCTAAAGTTAAAATATTTATCATTTTCAAATTCTATGTATCTGTCACGAATCAATGTAGAAATACAGCTAAGGAGCCATGAATAAGGTAACAAATATACAAGTTTATTGCTGAAGAGTCTGAACAGGTGATGTAATAATGGTCTTGCAGAAATTACCAGGTATACACAGTTGCAGGTAAACAGGAGGTGTGGAAAGATTCCAGGCAGCAAGTACAGGGAAATGCACAGGAAAGTACCGGGTTCACAGATGAAAACAGGTCAGCAGAATGTATGTTGAGATCCCAATGCAGCATAATCACAGGAGCAAAGCAGGAGGAAGAAACCACAGGCTATAACATCAATAACCATCCCTGTGTGCTGGTAGTGACAGGTATATATAAGGGAAATGAGAGCACACCCAGGTGCATGGGATAATTGGAGAATGGGTTAACCCCTAATGCAACATGAAAGGCACAATAGCAGCACCTCTGGTAATCAGAGATACTGCTGCAATAATAATAAGGACAAAAGACAGGAGCTGCCAGGCAAAGCAGCATGCAATGCATAAGCTACAGGCAGATCCAGGGTGATTTCTAAATGTGAAATCACCCACCCTCTGCCCACCAACAATTCTCTATCACATGCCACCCTGCCCCCCATAAATTATTACATGACCCTCCCACTACCAACCAGGTTCTCTCACAAGACACCCACTTTTCTCACATGCCATCTCCTGCTCATCAGCCTTTCACACATATGGGCCCTTGCTGACCAGCTACTTTTTTTATATGCCACCACCTATCAAGTAGATTTTCTCTCACATGCCACTCACTGACCATAAGCTTCTAATATCAGCCCTGCACACCAGCTATTGTATCACATGACACCTCATAACCAACAGCTTTTCGCTCACAATACTCCATGTCTACCAGCTTATCCCTCACATGCCACGCAACTTACCAGCTATTCTCTCACATTCCAACCTCTGCTCCGCCAGTGAAAACTTCACAATTCAAAGAGCCTTCTCCGATCTCTGTGCAAAATAGAGCCTTTTAATGAAACCTGAACCACACAATAAATCTTCTAGTGACCCCTACACATGATAGAGAATCCCATAAAAAAAAAGAATCTTCATCTGACCGCTGCACAATAGGTAGCACCTTCATTTATCCATATACAGCACAAGAGCCATCCTTTGGCCATGCAAAACACAGAGAGCAATCCTCTGACCCTCCACAACACAGAGAGCCATCCTCTGACCCTGCACAATACAGAGAGCCATCCTCTGGCCCCTTCACAATACATAGAGCCTTCCTCTGACCCCTCCAAATTACATAGAGCCTTCCTCTGACCCCTCCACATTACATAGAGTCATCCTCTGACCCCTCCACATTACATAGAGCCATCCTCTGACCCCCTCCACATTACATAGAGCCTTCCTCTGACCGCGGCACAAAACAGAGAGCCATCCTCGGGTCCCTGCACAACACAGAGAGCCATCCACTGACACCTGCACAATATATAGAGCCATTATCTAAACCCCTGCACAATACATAGAATCATCCTCTGACCCTGCACAATACATAGATCCATCCTCTGAACCCTGCAAAATATATAGAGCCATCCTCTGACCCCTGCACAATACATAGAGCCATCCTCTGACCCTGTACAACACATAGAGCCATCCTCTGACCCCTGCACAATACATAGAGCCCTCCTCTGACCCCTCCACATTACATAGAGCCTTCCTCTGACCCCTACTCAACACAGAGAGCCATCCTCTAACCCCTGCACAGCAGAGAGAGACATCCTCTGACCCCTGAAAAAAACAGAGAGCCATTATCTGCTGCCTGCACAACAGAGAGAGCCAACCTCTGACCGCTGCATAATACATAGAGCCATTCTCTGACCCTGTACAACACAGAGCCATCCTCTGTCTCCTGCACAATACATAGAGCCATCCTCTGACCCCTGCAATATACATAGAGTCATCCTCTGAACTCTGCAGGGGTCAGGGGTCAGAGGATGATCCAGTACAATACAGAGGCCATCCTCTGACCCCTGCACAATACATAGAGCCATCCTTAAACCACTGTGCAATACATAGAGCCATCCTCTAAACCCCTGTGCAATACACAGAGCCATCCTCTGACTGATGTACAATATATAGAGCCATCCTCTGATCCTGCACTATACATAGATCCATCCTCTAAACCTGCACAATACATAGAGCCATCCTCTAACCCCTGCACAATACATAGAGCCATCCTCTGACCTCTTCACATTACATAAAGCCTTCCTCTGCCCCCTGCACAACACAGAGAGCCAACCTCTGACCCCTGCACAATACATAAAGCCTTCTTCTGACCCCTGCACTGCACTAAGAGCGATTATCTGATCCCTGCACAATACATAGAGTCATCCTCTGTTCAATGCACAGCACAGAGAGCTATCCTCTGACCCCTGCACAGCACAAAGAGCCATCAATTGACCCCTGCCCAACACAGAGAGCCATCCTCTAGTCCCTGCACAACATAGAGAACCATCCACTGACGCCTGCACAACAGAGAGAGACATCCTCTGACTACTGTGCAATACCTAAAGCCATCCTCTAAACCCCTGCACAATAAACAGAGTAATCTTCTGACACTTGCACAAAACATAGAGCCATCCTCTGACCCCTAAACAATACATAAAGTATTGCTCTGACCCCTCCACATTACGTAGAGCCATCCTCTGACACCTGCACAATGCATAGAGCCTTCCTCTGACCCATATACAACAAAAAAAAAACAACTCTGACCCCTGTACAATACATAAAGCCTTCTTCTGACCCCTTCACAGCACAGAGAGCCTTACTCTGGCCCCTGCACAATACATAGAGCCATCCTTTGACCCCTGCACAACACAAAGAGCCATTCTCTGACCATGTAAAACACAGAGCTGATCCTCTGACCCCTGCACAACACAGAGAGCCATCCACTGACGCCTGCACAACAGAGAGAGCCATCCTCTGACCCCTGCACAATACATAGAGCCATCCTCTGACCCTGTATAACACAGAGTAATCCTCTGACCCCTGCACAACACAAAGAGCCATCCTCTGACCCCTGCACAATACATAGAGCCATCATCTGACCCCTGCACAACACAGAGAGCCATCCTCTGACCCCTGCACAATACATAAAGCATTCTTCTGACCCCTGCAAAGAACAGAGGGCCATTCTCTGGTCCCTGCACAACACAGAGAGCCATCCTCTGACCCTGTACCACACAGAGGTCATACTCTGACCCCTGCACAATACATAGAGCCATCCTTTGACCCCTGCACAATACATAGAGCCATCCTCTAACCCCTTCATATTTCAAAGAGCCTACCTATGACCCCTGCACAACACAGAGAGCCATCCTCTGACCCTGCACAACACAAAGTGCCACCCGCTGACACTGTACAACACAGAGGTCAAGCTCTGACCCCTGCAGAACACATAGAGCCATCCTTTGACCCCTGCTCAATACATAGAGCCATTCTCTGTCCCCTCCATATTACATAGAGCCTTCCTCTGACCCCTGAACCGCACAGAGAGCCATTCTCTGGTCCCTGCTCAACACAGAGAGCCATCCTCTGACCCCTGCAAAACACATAGAGCCATCCTCTGACCCCTGCACAATACATAGAGTCATCCTCTGACCTCTGCAAGAGTCAGGAGTCAGAGGAAGGCACTGTACAATACAGAGGCCATCCTCTGACCCCTTCATAATACATAGAGCCATCCTCAGACAACTGTGCAATACTTAGAGCCATCCTCTAAACCCCTGTGCAATACACAGAGCCATCCTCTGACCCCTACACAATATATAGAGCCATCCTCTGACCCTGCACAATACATAGAGCCATCCTCTGACCCTGCACAATACATAGAGTCATCCTCTAACCGCTGCACAGCACAGAGAGCCATCGACTGACCCTGTACAATACAGAGGTCATCCTCTGATCCATGCACAATACATAGAGCCTTCCTCTGACCCCTGCACAACACAATGAGCCATCCTCTATCGCCTGCACAATACATAAAGCTGCTTCTGACCTCTGCACAGCACAAAGAGCCATCCTTTGACCCCTGCACAACACAGAGAGACATCCTCTAGCCCCTGCACAACACAGAGAACCATACACTGAAGCCTGCACAACACAGAGAGCGATCCTCTGATCTCTGCACAGCACAGAGAGCCATCCTCTAACCCTGTACAATACAGAGGCCATCCTCTGACCCCTGCACAATACATAGAGCCATCCTCTGACCCCTGCACAATATATAGAGCCATACTCTGAACCTGCACAATACATAGAGTCATCCTCTGACCCCTGCACAGCACAGAGAGCCATCCTCTGACCCCTGCACAGCACAAAGAGCCATCCTCTGACCCCTGCACAACACAGTGAGTCATCCTCTTGTCCCTGCACAAAACAGAGAGCCATCCTCTGACCCCTGCACAATACATAGAGCCATCCTCTAACCCTGCACAATACATAGAGACATCATCTGACCCTGCACAATACATAGAGCCATCCTTTGACCCTGCACAATACATAGAGCCATCTCCTGACCCCTGCACAATATATAGAGCCATTCTCTGACCCCTGCACAATACATACAGTCATCCTCTGACCCCTGCACAACACAGAGAGCCATCCTCTGGTCCCTTCACAACACAGAGAACCATCCACTGACCCCTGCACAATATGTAGAGCCATCCTCTGACCCTGCACAATACAGAGAGCCATCCTCTGACCCCTGCACAATATATAGAGCCATCCTCTGACCCTGCACAATACAGAGAGCCATCCTCTGACCCCTGCACAATACATAGAGCCATCCTCTGACCCCTGCACAATAGATAGAGCCATCCTCTGATACTTGCACAATACATAGAGCAATCCACTGACCCCTGTACAACACAGAGAGCCATCCTCTGACCTCTGCACAATACATACAGTCATCCTCTGACCCCTGCACAGCACAGAGAGCCATGCTCTGACCCCTGCACAGCACAAAGAGCCATCCTTTGACCCCTGCACAACACAGAGAGCCATCCTCTGACCATGTAAAACATAGAGGTCATCCTCTGACCGCTGCACAACACAGAAACCCATCCACTGATGTCTGCACAACAGAGAGAGACATCCTCTGACCCCTGCACAATACATAGAGCCATCCTCTGACCCTGTACAGCACATAGCCTACCTTTGACCCATGCACAACACAGAGAGCCATCCTCTGACCCCTGCACAATACATAAAGAATTCTTCTGACCCCTGCAAAGCACAGAGAGCCATCCTTTGACCCTGCACAACACAGAGAGCCATCCTCTGACTCTGTACCACACGGAGGTCATACTCTGACCCCTGCACAATACATAGAGCCATCCTTTGACCCCTGCACAATACATAAAGCCATCCTCTAACCCCTTCATATTTCAAAGAGCCTACTTATGACCCCTGCACAACACAGAGAGCCATCCTCTGACCCTGCACAACACAAAGTGCCACCCGCTGACCCCTGCACAACACAGAGAGCCATCCTCTGACCCCTGCTAAAATACATAGAGCCATCCTCTGACCCCTGCACAATACAGAGGCCATCCTCTGACCCCTGCACAATACATAAAGCCATCCTCAGACAACTGTGCAATACTTATAGCCATCCTCTAAATCCCGGTGCAATACACATAGCCATCCTCTGACCCCTGCACAATATATAGAGCCATCCTCTGACACTGCACAATACATAGAGCCATCATTTGACCCTGCACAATACATAGAGCCATCCTCTGACCCCTGCACAATATATAGAGTCAACCTCTGACCGCTGCACAGCACAGAGAGCCATCGACTGACCCTGTACAATACAGAGGCCATCCTCTGATCCATGCACAATACATAGAGCCTTCCTCTGACCCCTGCACTACACAATGAGCCATCCTCTATCGACTGCACAATACATAAAGCTGCTTCTGACCTCTGCACAGCACAAAGAGCCATCCTCTGACCCCTGCACAACACAGAGAGACATCCTCTAGCCCCTGCACAACACAGAGAGCCATACACTGAAGCCTGCACAACACAGAGAGCCATCCTCTGATCTCTCCACAGCACAGAGAGCCATCCTTTGACCCTGTACAATACAGAGGCCATCCTCTGACCCCTGCACAATACATAGAGCCATCCTCTGAACCTTGTACAATATATAGAGCCATCCTCTGAACCTGCACAATACATAGAGTCATCCTCTGACCCCTGCACAGCACAGAGAGCCTTCCTCTGACCCCTGCACAGCACAAAGAGCCATCCTCTGACCCCTGCACAACACAGTGAGTCATCCTCTTGTCCCTGCACAAAACAGAGAGCCATCCTCTGACTACTGTGCAATACATAAAGCCATCCTCTAAACCCCTGCACAATACATAGAGCCATCCTCTAACCCTGCACAATACATAGAGACATCCTCTGACCCTGCACAATACATAGAGCCATCCTTTGACCCTGCACAATACATAGAGCCATCTCCTGACCCCTGCACAATATATAGAGCCATCCTCTGAACCCTGCACAATACATACAGTCATCCTCTGACCCCTGCACAGCACAGAGAGCCATCCTCTGACCCCTGCACAGCACAAAGAGCCATCAATTGTCCCCTGCACAACACAGAGAGCCATCCTCTGGTCCCTTCACAACACAGAGAACCATCCACTGACCCCTGCACAATATGTAGAGCCATCCTCTGACCCTGCACAATACATAGAGCCATCCTCTGACCCCTGCACAATATATAGAGCAATCCTCTGACCCCTGCACAATACATAGAGCCATCCTCTGACCCCTGCACAATAGATAGAGCCATCCTCTGATACTTGCACAATACATAGAGCCATCCACTGACCCCTGTACAACACAGAGAGCCATCCTCTGACCTCTGCACAATATATAGAGCGATTCGCTGACCCCTGCACAATACATACAGTCATCCTCTGACCCCTGCACAGCACAGAGAGCCATCCTCTGACCGCTGCACAGCACAAAGAGCCATCGATTGACCCCTGCACAACACAGTGAGTCATCCTCTTGTCCCTGCACAAAACAGAGAGCCATCCTTTGACTACTGTGCAATATATAAAGCCATCCTCTAAACCCCTGTACAATACACAAAGCCATCCTCTGAACCCCGCACAATATATAGAGCCATCCTCTGACCCCTGCACAATACATAGAGCCATCCTCTGACACTTGCACAATACATAGAGCCATGCTCTGACCCCTGCACAATACATAGAGCATTCCTCTGACCCCTCCACATTGCGTAGAGCCATCCTCTGACCCCTGCACAATACATAGAGCCACCCTCTGACCCCTGTACAATACATAAAGCCTTCTTTTGACCCCTTTACAGCACAGAGAGCCTTGCTCTGACCCCTGCACAAAAAAAAGAGCCATCCTTTGACCCCTGCACAACACAGAGAGCCATCCTCTGACCATGTAAAACATAGAGGTTATCCTCTGACCGCTGCACAACACAGAGACCCATCCACTGATGTCTGCACAACAGAGAGAGACATCCTCTGACCCCTGTACAATACATAGAGCCATCCTCTGACCCTGTACAGCACAGAGCCTACCTTTGACCCATGCACAGCACAGAGAGCTATCCTCTGACCCCTGCACAATACATAGAGTCATCCTCTGACCGCAGCACAGCACAGAGAGCCATCGACTGACCCTGTACAATACAGAGGCCATCCTCTTATCCATGCACAATACATAGAGCCTTCCTCTGACCCCTGCACAACACAATGAGCCATCCTCTATCGCCTGCACAATACATAAAGCTGTTTCTGACCTCTGCACAGCACAAAGAGCCATCCTCTGACCCCTGCACAACACAGAGAGACATCCTCTAGCCCCTGCACAACACAGAGAGCCATCCTCTGACCCTGTACAATACAGAGGCCATCCTCTGACCCCTGCACAATACATAGAGCCATCCTCTGACCCCTTCACAATATATAGAGCCATCCTCTGAACCTGCACAATACATAGAGTCATCCTCTGACCCCTGCACAGCACAGAGAGCCATCCTCTGACCCCTGCACAGCACAAGGAGCCATCCTCTGACCCCTGCACAACACAGTGAGTCATCCTCTTTTCCCTGCACAAAACAGAGAGCCATCCTCTGACCCCTGCACAATACATACAGTCATCCTCTGACCCCTGCACATCACAGAGAGCCATCCTCTGACCCCTGCACAGCACAAAGAGCCATCAATTGACCCCTGCACAACACAGTGAGTCATCCTCTTGTCCCTGCACAAAACAGAGAGCCATCCTTTGACTACTGTGCAATACATAAAGCCATCCTCTAAACCCCTGTGCAATACACAAAGCAATCCTCTGACCCCTGCACATAACAGAGAGCCATCCTCTGACCCCTGCACAGCACAAAGAGCCATCAATTGACCCCTGCACAACACAGTGAGTCATCCTCTTGTCCCTGCACAAAACAGAGAGCCATCCTTTGACTACTGTGCAATACATAAAGCCATCCTCTAAACCCCTGTGCAATACACAAAGCCATCCTCTGACCCCCACACAATATATATAGCCATCCTCTGACTCCTGCAGAATACATAGCGCCATCCTCTGACACTTGCACATTACATAGAGCCATGCTCTGACCCCTGCACAATACATAGAGCCTTCTACTGACCCCTACACAAAACAGAGAGACATCCTCTGACCCCTGCACAATACATAAAGCCTTCTTCTGACCCCTTTACAGCACAGAGAGCCTTGCTCTGACCCCTGCACAAAAAAAAGAGCCATCCTTTGAACCCTGCACAACACAGAGAGCCATCCTCTGACCATGTAAAACATAGAGGTCATCCTCTGACCGCTGCACAACACAGAGACCGATCCACTGATGCCTGCACAACAGAGAGAGACATCCTCTGACCCCTGCACAATACATAGAGCCATCCTCTGACCCTGTACAGCACAGAGCCTACCTTTGACCCATGCACAACACAGAGAGCCATCCTCTGACCCCTGCACAATACATAAAGAATTCTTCTGACCCCTGCAAAGCACAGAGAGCCATCCTTTGACCCTGCACAACACAGAGAGCCATCCTCTGACCCTGTACCACACGGAGGTCATACTCTGACCCCTGCACAATACATAGAGCCATCCTTTGACCCCTGCACAATACATAAAGCCATCCTCTAACCCCTTCATATTTCAAAGAGCCTACTTATGACCCCTGCACAACACAGAGAGCCATCCTCTAACCCTGCACAACACAAAGTGCCACCCGCTGACCCCTGCACAACACAGAGACCAATCCTCTGACCCCTGCAAAATACATAGAGCCATCCTCTGACCCCTGCACAATACAGAGGCCATCCTCTGACCCCTGCACAATACATAGAGCCATCCTCAGACAACTGTGCAATACTTATAGCCATCCTCTAAATCCCGGTGCAATACACATAGCCATCCTCTGACCCCTGCACAATATATAGAGCCATCCTCTGACACTGCACAATACATAGAGCCATCATTTGACCCTGCACAATACATAGAGCCATCCTCTGACCCCTGCACAATACATAGAGTCAACCTCTGACCGCTGCACAGCACAGAGAGCCATCGACTGACCCTGTACAATACAGAGGCCATCCTCTGATCCATGCACAATACATAGAGCCTTCCTCTGACCCCTGCACTACACAATGAGCCATCCTCTATCGACTGCACAATACATAAAGCTGCTTCTGACCTCTGCACAGCACAAAGAGCCATCCTCTGACCCCTGCACAACACAGGGAGACATCCTCTAGCCCCTGCACAACACAGAGAGCCATACACTGAAGCCTGCACAACACAGAGAGCCATCCTCTGATCTCTCCACAGCACAGAGAGCCATCCTTTGACCCTGTACAATACAGAGGCCATCCTCTGACCCCTGCACAATACATAGAGCCATCCTCTGACCCTTGCACAATATATAGAGCCATCCTCTGAACCTGCACAATACATAGAGTCATCCTCTGACCCCTGCACAGCACAGAGAGCCATCCTCTGACCCCTGCACAACACAGTGAGTCATCCTCTTGTCCCTGCAAAAAACAGAGAGCCATCCTCTGACTACTGTGCAATACATAAAGCCATCCTCTAAACCCCTGCACAATACATAGAGCCATCCTCTAACCCTGCACAATACATAGAGACATCCTCTGACCCTGCACAATACATAGAGCCATCCTTTGACCCTGCACAATACATAGAGCCATCTCCTGACCCCTGCACAATATATAGAGCCATCCTCTGAACCCTGCACAATACATACAGTCATCCTCTGACCCCTGCACAGCACAGAGAGCCATCCTCTGACCCCTGCACAGCACAAAGAGCCATCAATTGTCCCCTGCACAACACAGAGAGCCATCCTCTGGTCCCTTCACAACACAGAGAACCATCCACTGACCCCTGCACAATATGTAGAGCCACCCTCTGACCCTGCACAATACATAGAGCCATCCTCTGACCCCTGCACAATATATAGAGCCATCCTCTGACCCCTGCACAATACATAGAGCCATCCTCTGACCCCTGCACAATAGATAGAGCCATCCTCTGATACTTGCACAATACATAGAGCCATCCACTGACCTCTGTACAACACAGAGAGCCATCCTCTGACCTCTGCACAATATATAGAGCGATTCGCTGACCCCTGCACAATACATACAGTCATCCTCTGACCCCTGCACAGCACAGAGAGCCATCCTCTGACCGCTGCACAGCACAAAGAGCCATCGATTGACCCCTGCACAACACAGTGAGTCATCCTCTTGTCCCTGCACAAAACAGAGAGCCATCCTTTGACTACTGTGCAATATATAAAGCCATCCTCTAAACCCCTGTACAATACACAAAGCCATCCTCTGAACCCCGCACAATATATAGAGCCATCCTCTGACCCCTGCACAATACATAGAGCCATCCTCTGACACTTGCACAATACATAGAGCCATGCTCTGACCCCTGCACAATACATAGAGCATTCCTCTGACCCCTCCACATTGCGTAGAGCCATCCTCTGACCCCTGCACAATACATAGAGCCACCCTCTGACCCCTGTACAATACATAAAGCCTTCTTTTGACCCCTTTACAGCACAGAGAGCCTTGCTCTGACCCCTGCACAAAAAAAGAGCCATCCTTTGACCCCTGCACAACACAGAGAGCCATCCTCTGACCATGTAAAACATAGAGGTTATCCTCTGACCGCTGCACAACACAGAGACCCATCCACTGATGTCTGCACAACAGAGAGAGACATCCTCTGACCCCTGCACAATACATCGAGCCATCCTCTGACCCTGTACAGCACAGAGCCTACCTTTGACCCATGCACAGCACAGAGAGCTATCCTCTGACCCCTGCACAATACATAGAGTCATCCTCTGACCGCAGCACAGCACAGAGAGCCATCGACTGACCCTGTACAATACAGAGGCCATCCTCTGATCCATGCACAATACATAGAGCCTTCCTCTGACCCCTGCACAACACAATGAGTCATCCTCTATCGCCTGCACAATACATAAAGCTGTTTCTGACCTCTGCACAGCACAAAGAGCCATCCTCTGACCCCTGCACAACACAGAGAGACATCCTCTAGCCCCTGCACAACACAGAGAGCCATCCTCTGACCCTGTACAATACAGAGGCCATCCTCTGACCCCTGCACAATACATAGAGCCATCCTCTGACCCCTTCACAATATATAGAGCCATCCTCTGAACCTGCACAATACATAGAGTCATCCTCTGACCCCTGCACAGCACAAAGAGCCATCCTCTGACCCCTGCACAGCACAAGGAGCCATCCTCTGACCCCTGCACAACACAGTGAGTCATCCTCTTTTCCCTGCACAAAACAGAGAGCCATCCTCTGACCCCTGCACAATACATACAGTCATCCTCTGACCCCTGCACATCACAGAGAGCCATCCTCTGACCCCTGCACAGCACAAAGAGCCATCAATTGACCCCTGCACAACACAGTGAGTCATCCTCTTGTCCCTGCACAAAACAGAGAGCCATCCTTTGACTACTGTGCAATACATAAAGCCATCCTCTAAACCCCTGTGCAATACACAAAGCAATCCTCTGACCCCTGCACATAACAGAGAGCCATCCTCTGATCCCTGCACAGCACAAAGAGCCATCAATTGACCCCTGCACAACACAGTGAGTCATCCTCTTGTCCCTGCACAAAACAGAGAGCCATCCTTTGACTACTGTGCAATACATAAAGCCATCCTCTAAACCCCTGTGCAATACACAAAGCCATCCTCTGACCCCCACACAATATATATAGCCATCCTCTGACTCCTGCAGAATACATAGCGCCATCCTCTGACACTTGCACATTACATAGAGCCATGCTCTGACCCCTGCACAATACATAGAGCCTTCTACTGACCCCTACACAAAACAGAGAGACATCCTCTGACCCCTGCACAATACATAAAGCCTTCTTCTGACCCCTTTACAGCACAGAGAGCCTTGCTCTGACCCCTGCACAAAAAAAAGAGCCATCCTTTGAACCCTGCACAACACAGAGAGCCATCCTCTGACCATGTAAAACATAGAGGTCATCCTCTGACCGCTGCACAACACAGAGACCAATCCACTGATGCCTGCACAACAGAGAGAGACATCCTCTGACCCCTGCACAATACATAGAGCCATCCTCTGACCCTGTACAGCACAGAGCCTACCTTTGACCCATGCACAACACAGAGAGCCATCCTTTGACCCTGTACAACACAGAGGTTTTACTCTGACCCCTGCACAATACATAGAGCCATCCTCTGACCCTGTACAATACAGAGGCCATCCTCTGACCCCTACACAATATATAGAGCCATACTCTGACCACTGTGCAATACACAGAGCCATCCTCTGATGACTGCACAATATATAGAGCCATCCTCTGACCCCTGCACAATACATAGAGCCATCCTCTGACACTTGCACAATACATAGAGCCATCCTCTAACCCCTGCACAATACATAGAGCCATCCACTGACCCCTGCACAACACAGAGAGCCATCCTTTGGCCCTGCACAACACAGAGAGTCATCCTCTGACCCTGTACAACACAGAGGTTATCCTCTGACCCCTGCACAATACATAGAGCCATACTCTGACCCCTCCATATTGCAAAGGGCCTACCTCTGACCCCTGCACAACACAGAGATCCATCCTCTGACACCTGCACAATACATAAAGCCTTTTTCTGACCCCTGCACAGCACAGAGATCCATCCTCTTAAACCTGCACAATACATAAAGCCTTCTTCTGACCCCTGCACAGCACAGAGAGCAATTCTCTGGTCCCTGCACAACACAGAGTGCCATCCTCTGACACCTGCACAACACAGAGAGCCATCCTCTTATCCCTGCACAATACATAGAGTCATCCTCTGACCTTTTGCACAGCACAGAGAGCCATCCTCTGACCCTTTACAATACAGAGGCCATCCTCTGACCCCTGTACAATACATTAAGCTATCCTCTGACCACTGTGCAATACATAGAGCCATCCTCTAAACCCCTGCGCAATACACAGAGCCATCCTCTGACCCCTTCATATTACATAGAGTCATCCTCTGACCCTGCACAATACATAGAACCATCCTCTGACCCTGCATAATACATAGAGCCAAACTCTGACCCTGCACAATACATAGAGCCATCCTCTGACCCCTACACAATATATATAGCCATCCTCTGACCCATGCACAATACATAGAGCCATCCTCTGACACTTGCACAATACATAGAGCCATCCTCTGACCCCTGCACAATACATAATGCCATCCTCTGACCACTGTGCAATAAACAGAGCCATCCTCTGAACCCTGCACAATTTATAGAGCCATCCTCTGACCACTGCACAATATATAGAGCCATCCTCTGATACTTGCACAATAAATAGAGCCATCCACTGACCCCTGCACAACACAGAGAGCCATCCTCTGACCCCTGCACAATACAGAGAGCCATCCTCTTACCCCTGCACATTACTTAGAGTCATCCTCTGACCTCTGAACAGCACAGAGAGCCATCCTCTGACCCTGTACAATATAGAGGACATTCTCAGACCACTGCACAATACATAGAGCCATCCTCTGACCCCTGCACAATACATAGAGCCATCCTCTTACCCCTGCACAATACATAGAGCCATCCTCTTACCCCTGCACAACACAGAGAGCCATCCTCTGACCCCTGCACAATACATAGAGCCATCCTCTGACACTGCACAATGCATAGAGCCATCCTCTGACACTGCACAATACATAGAGACATCCTCTGACCCCTGCACAATATATAGAGCCATCCTCTGACCCCTGCACAATACATAGAGTCATCCACTGACCCATGCACAATACATAGTGCCATCTTCTTACCCCTTTACAATACATAGAGTCATCCTCTGACCTCTGCACAGCACAGAGGACATCCTCAGACCCCTGCACAATACATAGAGCCATCCTCTGACCCCTGCACAATATATAGAGCCATTCTCTGACCCCTGCACAATACTTAGAGCCATCCTCTGACTGCTCTGCAATACACAGAGCCATTCTCTGACCCCCTGCACAATATATAGAGCCATCCTCTGACCCCTGCACAATACATAGAGCCATCCACTGACCCCTGCACAATACATAGATCCTTCCTCTGAACCCTGCACAATACATAGAGACATCCTTTGACCCCTGCACAACACCGAGAGCCTTCCTCTGACCATGTAAAACACAGAGGTCATCCTCTGACCCCTGCACAACACAGAGAGCCATCACTGATGCCTGCACAACAGAGAGAGCATTCCTCTGACCATGTAAAACACAGAGGTCATCCTCTGACCCCTGCACAACACAGAGAGCCATTGACTGACGCCTGCACAACAGAGAGAGCCATCATCTGACACCTGCACAATACATAAAGCATTCTTCTGACCCCTGCACAGCACAGAGAGACATTCTCTGGTCCCTGCACAACACAGAGAGCAATCCTCTGACCTCTGCACAGCACAGAGAGCCATCCTCTGACCCTGTAAAATACAGAGGCCATCCTCTGACACTGCACAATACATAGAGCCATCATTTGACCCTGCACAATACATAGAGCCATCCTCTGACCCCTGCACAATACATAGAGTCAACCTCTGACCGCTGCACAGCACAGAGAGCCATCGACTGACCCTGTACAATACAGAGGCCATCCTCTGATCCATGCACAATACATAGAGCCTTCCTCTGACCCCTGCACTACACAATGAGCCATCCTCTATCGACTGCACAATACATAAAGCTGCTTCTGACCTCTGCACAGCACAAAGAGCCATCCTCTGACCCCTGCACAACACAGAGAGACATCCTCTAGCCCCTGCACAACACAGAGAGCCATACACAGAAGCCTGCACAACACAGAGAGCCATCCTCTGATCTCTCCACAGCACAGAGAGCCATCCTTTGACCCTGTACAATACAGAGGCCATCCTCTGACCCCTGCACAATACATATAGCCATCATCTGACCCTTGCACAATATATAGAGCCATCCTCTGAACCTGCACAATACATAGAGTCATCCTCTGACCCCTGCACAGCACAGAGAGCCATCCTCTGACCCCTGCACAGCACAAAGAGCCATCCTCTGACCCCTGCACAACACAGTGAGTCATCCTCTTGTCCCTGCACAAAACAGAGAGCCATCCTCTGACTACTGTGCAATACATAAAGCCATCCTCTAAACCCCTGCACAATACATAGAGCCATCCTCTAACCCTGCACAATACATAGAGACATCCTCTGACCCTGCACAATACATAGAGCCATCCTTTGACCCTGCACAATACATAGAGCCATCTCCTGACCCCTGCACAATATATAGAGCCATCCTCTGAACCCTGCACAATACATACAGTCATCCTCTGACCCCTGCACAGCACAGATAGCCTTGCTCTGACCCCTGCACAGCACAAAGAGCCATCAATTGTCCCCTGCACAACACAGAGAGCCATCCTCTGGTCCCTTCACAACACAGAGAACCATCCACTGACCCCTGCACAATATGTAGAGCCATCCTCTGACCCTGCACAATACATAGAGCCATCCTCTGACCCCTGCACAATATATAGAGCCATCCTCTGACCCCTGCACAATACATAGAGCCATCCTCTGACCCCTGCACAATAGATAGAGCCATCCTCTGATACTTGCACAATACATAGAGCCATCCACTGACCCCTGTACAACACAGAGAGCCATACTCTGACCTCTGCACAATATATAGAGCGATTCGCTGACCCCTGCACAATACATACAGTCATCCTCTGACCCCTGCACAGCACAGAGAGCCATCCTCTGACCGCTGCACAGCACAAAGAGCCATCGATTGACCCCTGCACAACACAGTGAGTCATCCTCTTGTCCCTGCACAAAACAGAGAGCCATCCTTTGACTACTGTGCAATATATAAAGCCATCCTCTAAACCCCTGTACAATACACAAAGCCATCCTCTGAACCCCGCACAATATATAGAGCCATCCTCTGACCCCTGCACAATACATAGAGCCATCCTCTGACACTTGCACAATACATAGAGCCATGCTCTGACCCCTGCACAATACATAGAGCATTCCTCTGACCCCTCCACATTGCGTAGAGCCATCCTCTGACCCCTGCACAATACATAGAGCCACCCTCTGACCCCTGTACAATACATAAAGCCTTCTTTTGACCCCTTTACAGCACAGAGAGCCTTGCTCTGACCCCTGCACAAAAAAAGAGCCATCCTTTGACCCCTGCACAACACAGAGAGCCATCCTCTGACCATGTAAAACATAGAGGTTATCCTCTGACCGCTGCACAACACAGAGACCCATCCACTGATGTCTGCACAACAGAGAGAGACATCCTCTGACCCCTGCACAATACATAGAGCCATCCTCTGACCCTGTACAGCACAGAGCCTACCTTTGACCCATGCACAGCACAGAGAGCTATCCTCTGACCCCTGCACAATACATAGAGTCATCCTCTGACCCCTGCACAGCACAGAGAGCCATCCTCTGACCCCTGCACAGCACAAAGAGCCATCGATTGACCCCTGCACAACACAGTGAGTCATCCTCTGACCCCTGCACAGCACAGAGAGCCATCCTCTGACCGCTGCACAGCACAAAGAGCCATCGATTGACCCCTGCACAACACAGTGAGTCATCCTCTTGTCCCTGCACAAAACAGAGAGCCATCCTTTGACTACTGTGCAATATATAAAGCCATCCTCTAAACCCCTGTACAATACACAAAGCCATCCTCTGAACCCCGCACAATATATAGAGCCATCCTCTGACCCCTGCACAATACATAGAGCCATCCTCTGACATTTGCACAATACATAGAGCCATGCTCTGACCCCTGCACAATACATAGAGCATTCCTCTGACCCCTCCACATTGCGTAGAGCCATCCTCTGACCCCTGCACAATACATAGAGCCACCCTCTGACCCCTGTACAATACATAAAGCCTTCTTTTGACCCCTTTACAGCACAGAGAGCCTTGCTCTGACCCCTGCACAAAAAAAAGAGCCATCCTTTGACCCCTGCACAACACAGAGAGCCATCCTCTGACCATGTAAAACATAGAGGTTATCCTCTGACCGCTGCACAACACAGAGACCCATCCACTGATGTCTGCACAACAGAGAGAGACATCCTCTGACCCCTGCACAATACATAGAGCCATCCTCTGACCCTGTACAGCACAGAGCCTACCTTTGACCCATGCACAGCACAGAGTGCTATCCTATGACCCCTGCACAATACATAGAGTCATCCTCTGACCGCAGCACAGCACAGAGAGCCATCGACTGACCCTGTACAATACAGAGGCCATCCTCTGATCCATGCACAATACATAGAGCCTTCCTCTGACCCCTGCACAACACAATGAGCCATCCTCTATCGCCTGCACAATACATAAAGCTGTTTCTGACCTCTGCACAGCACAAAGAGCCATCCTCTGACCCCTGCACAACACAGAGAGACATCCTCTAGCCCCTGCACAACACAGAGAGCCATCCTCTGACCCCTGCACAATACATAGAGTCATCCTCTGACCCCTGCACAGCACAGAGAGCCATCCTCTGACCCCTGCACAATACATAGAGTCATCCTCTGACCCCTGCACAGCACAGAGAGCCATCCTCTGACCCCTGCACAGCACAAGGAGCCATCCTCTGACCCCTGCACAACACAGTGAGTCATCCTCTTTTCCCTGCACAAAACAGAGAGCCATCCTCTGACCCCTGCACAATACATACAGTCATCCTCTGACCCCTGCACATCACAGAGAGCCATCCTCTGACCCCTGCACAGCACAAAGAGCCATTAATTGACCCCTGCACAACACAGTGAGTCATCCTCTTGTCCCTGCACAAAACAGAGAGCCATCCTTTGACTACTGTGCAATACATAAAGCCATCCTCTAAACCCCTGTGCAATACACAAAGCAATCCTCTGACCCCTGCACATAACAGAGAGCCATCCTCTGACCCCTGCACAGCACAAAGAGCCATCAATTGACCCCTGCACAACACAGTGAGTCATCCTCTTGTCCCTGCACAAAACAGAGAGCAATCCCTTAGATTGTACGCTCCTCTGAGCAGGGCCATCTCTCCTCCTGTTTCCACCACTTCTAACTCTGCTCTCCAGCTACTTAGCCCTCCTCCTCAAAGGTCCTCCACCCCACATCCACTTTCGCTCCCTCCCCCCTGGGGGTCTCCCTGTCTTCCACGCCCCCCTTCTTGGGCTCCGTCATTTTTGGATCCTCCCTCCCCCTTCCCCGCCCTCTCTAGCTGTGCATTGAGCGTACTGAGTTGCTGTGTTTACTGTACTGTGCTGTCTCCCATTGTATTGTGATTTTGTTTGTCTCTGTACGGCGCTGCGGATGCCTTGTAGCGCCTTATAAATGAATATTAATATTAATAATAATCCTTTGACTACTGTGCAATACATAAAGCCATCCTCTAAACCCCTGTGCAATACACAAAGCCATCCTCTGACCCCCACACAATATATATAGCCATCCTCTGACTCCTGCAGAATACATAGCGCCATCCTCTGACACTTGCACATTACATAGAGCCATGCTCTGACCCCTGCACAATACATAGAGCCTTCTACTGACCCCTACACAAAACAGAGAGACATCCTCTGACCCCTGCACAATACATAAAGCCTTCTTCTGACCCCTTTACAGCACAGAGAGCCTTGCTCTGACCCCTGCACAAAAAAGAGCCATCCTTTGAACCCTGCACAACACAGAGAGCCATCCTCTGACCATGTAAAACATAGAGGTCATCCTCTGACCGCTGCACAACACAGAGACCGATCCACTGATGCCTGCACAACAGAGAGAGACATCCTCTGACCCCTGCACAATACATAGGCCCATCCTCTGACCCTGTACAGCACAGAGCCTACCTTTGACCCATGCACAACACAGAGAGCCATCCTTTGACCCTACACAACACAGGGAGCCATCCTCTGACCCTGTACAACACAGAGGTTTTACTCTGACCCCTGCACAATACATAGAGCCATCCTCTGACCCTGTACAATACAGAGGCCATCCTCTGACCCCTACACAATATATAGAGCCATACTCTGACCACTGTGCAATACACAGAGCCATCCTCTGATGACTGCACAATATATAGAGCCATCCTCTGACCCCTGCACAATACATAGAGCCATCCTCTGACACTTGCACAATACATAGAGCCATCCTCTAACCCCTGCACAATACATAGAGCCATCCACTGACCCCTGCACAACACAGAGAGCCATCCTTTGGCCCTGCACAACACAGAGAGTCATCCTCTGACCCTGTACAACACAGAGGTTATCCTCTGACCCCTGCACAATACATAGAGCCATACTCTGACCCCTCCATATTGCAAAGGGCCTACCTCTGACCCCTGCACAACACAGAAATCCATCCTCTGACACCTGCACAATACATAAAGCCTTTTTCTGACCCCTGCACAGCACAGAGATCCATCCTCTTAAACCTGCACAATACATAAAGCCTTCTTCTGACCCCTGCACAGCACAGAGAGCAATTCTCTGGTCCCTGCACAACACAGAGTGCCATCCTCTGACACCTGCACAACACAGAGAGCCATCCTCTTATCCCTGCACAATACATAGAGTCATCCTCTGACCTTTTGCACAGCACAGAGAGCCATCCTCTGACCCTTTACAATACAGAGGCCATCCTCTGACCCCTGTACAATACATTAAGTTATCCTCTGACCACTGTGCAATACATAGAGCCATCCTCTAAACCCCTGCGCAATACACAGAGCCATCCTCTGACCCCTTCATATTACATAGAGTCATCCTCTGACCCTGCACAATACATAGAGCCATCCTCTGACCCTGCATAATACATAGAGCCAAACTCTGACCCTGCACAATACATAGAGCCATCCTCTGACCCCTACACAATATATATAGCCATCCTCTGACCCATGCACAATACATAGAGCCATACTCTGACACTTGCACAATACATAGAGCCATCCTCTGACCCCTGCACAATACATAATGCCATCCTCTGACACTTGCACAATACATAGAGCCATCCACTAACAACTGCACAACACAGAGAGCTATCCTCTGACCCTGTACAACACAAAGGCCATCCTCTGACCCCTGCACAATATATAGAGCCATCCTCTGACCACTGTGCAATAAACAGAGCCATCCTCTGAACCCTGCACAATTTATAGAGCCATCCTCTGACCACTGCACAATATATAGAGCCATCCTCTGATACTTGCACAATAAATAGAGCCATCCACTGACCCCTGCACAACACAGAGAGCCATCTTCTGACCCCTGCACAATACAGAGAGCCATCCTCTTACCCCTGCACATTACTTAGAGTCATCCTCTGACCTCTGAACAGCACAGAGAGCCATCCTCTGACCCTGTACAATATAGAGGACATTCTCAGACCACTGCACAATACATAGAGCCATCCTCTGACCCCTGCACAATACATAGAGCCATCCTCTTACCCCTGCACAATACATAGAGCCATCCTCTTACCCCTGCACAACACAGAGAGCCATCCTCTGACCCCTGCACAATACATAGAGCCATCCTCTGACACTGCACAATGCATAGAGCCATCCTCTGACACTGCACAATACATAGAGCCATCCTCTGACCCCTGCACAATATATAGAGCCATCCTCTGACCCCTGCACAATACATAGAGTCATCCACTGACCCATGCACAATACATAGTGCCATCTTCTTACCCCTTTACAATACATAGAGTCATCCTCTGACCTCTGCACAGCATAGAGGACATCCTCAGACCCCTGCACAATACATAGAGCCATCCTCTGACCCCTGCACAATATATAGAGCCATTCTCTGACCCCTGCACAATACTTAGAGCCATCCTCTGACTGCTCTGCAATACACAGAGCCATTCTCTGACCCCCTGCACAATATATAGAGCCATCCTCTGACCCCTGCACAATACATAGAGCCATCCACTGACCCCTGCACAATACATAGATCCTTCCTCTGAACCCTGCACAATACATAGAGACATCCTTTGACCCCTGCACAACACCGAGAGCCTTCCTCTGACCATGTAAAACACCGAGAGCCTTCCTCTGACCATGTAAAACACAGAGGTCATCCTCTGACCCCTGCACAACACAGAGAGCCATCACTGATGCCTGCACAACAGAGAGAGCATTCCTCTGACCATGTAAAACACAGAGGTCATCCTCTGACCCCTGCACAACACAGAGAGCCATTGACTGATGCCTGCACAACAGAGAGAGCCATCCTCTGACCCCTGCACAATACATAGAGCCATCCTCTTACCCCTGCACAATACATAGAGCCATCCTCTTACCCCTGCACAACACAGAGAGCCATCCTCTGACCCCTGCACAATACATAGAGCCATCCTCTTACCCCTTTACAATACATAGAGTCATACTCTGACCTCTGCACAGCACAGAGGACATCCTCAGACCCCTGCACAATACATAGAGCCATCCTCTGACCCCTGCACAATATATAGAGCCATCCTCTGACCCCTGCACAATACATAGAGCCATCCACTGACAACTGCACAATACATATTTCCTTCCTCTGAACCCTGCACAATACATAGAGACATCCTTTGACCCCTGCACAACACAGAGAGCCTTCCTCTGACCATGTAAAACACAGAGGTCATCCTCTGACCCCTGCACAACACAGAGAGCCATCACTGACACCTGCACAACAGAGAGAGCCTTCCTCTGACCATGTAAAACACAGAGGTCATCCTCTGACCCCTGCACAACACAGAGAGCCATCCACTGACACCTGCACAACAGAGAGAGCCATCCTCTGACACCTGCACAATACATAAAGCATTCTTCTGACCCCTGCACAGCACAGAGAGACATTCTCTGGTCCCTGCACAACACAGAGAGCCATCCTCTGACCTCTGCACAGCACAGAGAGCCATCCTCTGACATCTGCACAATACATAAAACATTCTTCTGACCACTGCACAGCACAGAGAGACATTCTCTGGTCCCTGCACAACACAGAGAGCAATCCTCTGACCTCTGCACAGCACAGAGAGCCATCCTCTGACCCTGTAAAATACAGAGGCCATCCTCTGACACTGCACAATACATAGAGCCATCCTCTGACTGCTGTGCAATACACAGAGCCATTCTCTGTACCCCTGCACAATATATAGAGCCATCCTCTGACCCCTGCAAATACGTAGAGCCATCCTTTGACCCCTGCACAACACAGAGAGCCTTCCTCTGACCATGTAAAACACAGAGGTCATCCTCTGACCCTTGCACAACACAGAGAGCCATCCACTGACGCCTGCACAACAGAGAGAGCCTTCCTCTGACCATGTGAAACACAGAGGTCATCCTCTGACCCCTGCACAACACAGAGAGCCATCCACTGACGCCTGCACAACAGAGAGAGCCATCCTCTGATCACTGCACAATATATAGAGCCATCCTCTGACCCTGTACAGCAAAGAGCAATCCTCTGACCCCTGCATAACACATAGAGTTATCCTCTGACCCCTGCACAATACATAGAGCCGTCATCTGATCCCTGCACAACACAGAGAGCCATCCTCTGACACCTGCACAATACATAGAGCCAGCCTTTGACCCCTGCACAACATAGAGAGCCATCCTCTGACCATGCACAACAAAAAGGTCATCCTCTGACCCCTGCACAACACAGAGAGCCATCCTTTGACCCTGCACAATACATAGAGCCATCCTCTGACCCCTGCACAACACAGAGAGCCATCCTCTGACCCTGCACAACACAGAGATCATCCTCTGACCCCTGCACAATACATATAGCCATCCTTTGACCCCTGCACAACATAGAGAGCCATCCTCTGACCATGCACAACAAAAAGGTCATCCTCTGACCCCTGCACAACACAGAGAGCCATCCTTTGACCCTGCACAATACATAGAGCCATCCTCTGACCCCTGCACAACACAGAGAGCCATCCTCTGACCCTGCACAACACAGAGATCATCCTCTGACCCCTGCACAATACATATATCCATCCTTTGACCCCTGCACAACATAGAGAGCCATCCTCTGACCATGCACAACAAAAAGGTCATCCTCTGACCCCTGCACAACACAGAGAGCCATCCACTGACGCCTGCACAACAGAGAGAGCCATCCTCTGATCCCTGCACAATATATAGAGCCATCCTCTGACCCTGTACAGCAAAGAGCAATCCTCTGACCCCTGCATAACACATAGAGTTATCCTCTGACCCCTGCACAATACATAGAGCCGTCATCTGATCCCTGCACAACACAGAGAGCCATCCTCTGACACCTGCACAATACATAGAGCCAGCCTTTGACCCCTGCACAACATAGAGAGCCATCCTCTGACCATGCACAATACATAGAGCCATCCTCTGACCCCTGCACAACACAGAGATCATCCTCTGACCCCTGCACAATACATATAGCCATCCTTTGACCCCTGCACAATACATAGAGCCATCCTCTGACTCCTTCATATTACATAGAACCTTTCTCTGACCCCTGCACAACATAGAGATCCATCCTCTGACACCTGCACAATACATAAAGCCTTCTTCTGACCCCTGCACAGCACAGAGAGACATTCTCTGGTCCCTGCACAACACAGAGAGCCATCCTCTGACCTCTGCACAGCACAGAGAGTCATCCTCTGACCCTGTAAAATACAGAGGCCATCCTCTGACCCTTGCACAATACATAGAGCCATCCTCTGACCACTGTCCAATACATAAAGCCATCCTCTAAACCCCTGCACAATGCACAAAGCCATCCTCTGACCCCTGCACAATACATAGAGCCATCCTCTGACCCTGCACAATACATAGAGCCATCTTCTTACCCTGCACAATACACAGAGCCATCCTCTGACCCATGCACAATATATAGAGCAATCCTCTGACCCTGCACAATACATAGAGCCATCCTCTGACCCTGCACAATACATAGAACCATCCTGTGATGCTGCACAATACATAGAGCCATCCTCTGAACCCTGCACAATACATAGAGCCATCCATTGACCCCTGCACAACACAGAGAGCCATCCTCTGACCCCTGCACAATACAAAGAGCCATCCTCTTACCCCTGCACATTACTTAGAGTCATCCTCTGAACTCTGCACAGCACAGAGAGATATCCTCTGACCCTGTACAATACATAGGACATTCTCAGACCACTGCACAATACATAGAGCCATCCACTGACCCCTGCACAATACATAGATCCTTCCTCTGAACCCTGCACAATACATAGAGACATCCTTTGACCCCTGCACAACACCGAAAGCCTTCCTCTGACCATGTAAAACACAGAGGTCATCCTCTGACCCCTGCACAACACAGAGAGCCATCACTGATGCCTGCACAACAGAGAGAGCATTCCTCTGACCATGTAAAACACAGAGGTCATCCTCTGACCCCTGCACAACACAGAGAGCCATTGACTGACGCCTGCACAACAGAGAGAGCCATCATCTGACACCTGCACAATACATAAAGCATTCTTCTGACCCCTGCACAGCACACAGAGACATTCTCTGGTCCCTGCACAACACAGAGAGCAATCCTCTGACCTCTGCACAGCACAGAGAGCCATCCTCTGACCCTGTAAAATACAGAGGCCATCCTCTGACACTGCACAATACATAGAGCCATCCTCTGACCCCTGCACAATATATAGAGCCATCCTCTGACCCCTGCACAGCACAGAGAGCCTTCCTCTGACCCTGTAAAATACAGAGGCCATTCTCTGACCCCTGCACTATACTTAGAGCCATTCTCTGACCGCTGTGCAATACACAGAGCCATTCTCTGTACCCCTGCACAATATATAGAGCCATCCTCTGACCCCTGCACAATGCACAGAGCCATCCTCTGACCCCTGCACAATACATAGAGCCATCCTCTGACCCTGCACAATACATAGAGCCATCTTCTTACCCTGCACAATACACAGAGCCATCCTCTGACCCATGCACAATATATAGAGCAATCCTCTGACCCTGCACAATACATAGAGCCATCCTCTGACCCTGCACAATACATAGAGCCATCCTCTGATGCTGCACAATACATAGAGCCATCCTCTGAACCCTGCACAATACATAGAACCATCCATTGACCCCTGCACAACACAGAGAGATATCCTCTGACCCCTGCACAATACATAGAGCCATCCTCTTACCCCTGCACATTACTTAAGAGTCATCCTCTCACCTCTGCACAGCACAGAGAGATATCCTCTGACCCTGTACAATACAGAGGACATTCTCAAACCACTGCACAATACATAGAGCCATCCTCTGACCCCTGCACAATACATAGAGCCATCCTCTTACCCCTGCACAATACATAGAGCCATCCTCTTACCCCTGCACAACACAGAGAGCCATCCTCTGACCCCTGCACAATACATAGAGCCATCCTCTTACCCCTTTACAATACATAGAGTCATACTCTGACCTCTGCACAGCACAGAGGACATCCTCAGACCCCTGCACAATACATAGAGCCATCCTCTGACCCCTGCACAATATATAGAGCCATTCTCTGACCCCTGCACAATACTTAGAGCCATCCTCTGACCGCTGTGCAATACACAGAGCCATTCTCTGACCCCCTGCACAATATATAGAGCCATCCTCTGACCCCTGCACAATACATAGAGCCATCCACTGACCCCTGCACAATACATATTTCCTTCCTCTGAACCCTGCACAATACATAGAGACATCCTTTGACCCCTGCACAACACAGAGAGCCTTCCTCTGACCATGTAAAACACAGAGGTCATCCTCTGACCCCTGCACAACACAGAGAGCCATCACTGACGCCTGCACAACAGAGAGAGCCTTCCTATGACCATGTAAAACACAGAGGTCATCCTCTGACCCCTGCACAACACAGAGAGCCATCCACTGACACCTGCACAACAGAGAGAGCCATCCTCTAACCCCTGCACAATACATAAAGCATTCTTCTGACCCCTGCACAGCATAGAGAGACATTCTCTGGTCCCTGCACAACACAGAGAGCCATCCTCTGACCTCTGCACAACACAGAGAGCCATCCTCTGACACCTGCACAATACATAAAGCATTCTTCTGACCCCTGCACAGCACAGAGAGACATTCTCTGGTCCCTGCACAATACAGAGAGCCATCCTCTGACCTCTGCACAGCACAGAGAGCCATCCTCTGACATCTGCACAATACATAAAGCATTCTTCTGACCACTGCACAGCACAGAGAGACATTCTCTGGTCCCTGCACAACACAGAGAGCAATCCTCTGACCTCTGCACAGCACAGAGAGCCATCCTCTGACCCTGTAAAATACAGAGGCCATCCTCTGACACTGCACAATACATAGAGCCATCCTCTGACTGCTGTGCAATACACAGAGCCATTCTCTGTACCCCTGCACAATATATAGAGCCATCCTCTGACCCCTGCAAATACGTAGAGCCATCCTTTGACCCCTGCACAACACAGAGAGCCTTCCTCTGACCATGTAAAACACAGAGGTCATCCTCTGACCCTTGCACAACACAGAGAGCCATCCACTGACGCCTGCACAACAGAGAGAGCCTTCCTCTGACCATGTAAAACACAGAGGTCATCCTCTGACCCCTGCACAACACAGAGAGCCATCCACTGACGCCTGCACAACAGAGAGAGCCATCCTCTGATCCCTGCACAATATATAGAGCCATCCTCTGACCCTGTACAGCAAAGAGCAATCCTCTGACCCCTGCATAACACATAGAGTTATCCTCTGACCCCTGCACAATACATAGAGCCGTCATCTGATCCCTGCACAACACAGAGAGCCATCCTCTGACACCTGCACAATACATAGAGCCAGCCTTTGACCCCTGCACAACATAGAGAGCCATCCTCTGACCATGCACAACAAAAAGGTCATCCTCTGACCCCTGCACAACACAGAGAGCCATCCTTTGACCCTGCACATTACTTAGAGTCATCCTCTGAACTCTGCACAGCACAGAGAGATATCCTCTGACCCTGTACAATACATAGGACATTCTCAGACCACTGCACAATACATAGAGCCATCCACTGACCCCTGCACAATACATAGATCCTTCCTCTGAACCCTGCACAATACATAGAGACATCCTTTGACCCCTGCACAACACCGAGAGCCTTCCTCTGACCATGTAAAACACAGAGGTCATCCTCTGACCCCTGCACAACACAGAGAGCCATCACTGATGCCTGCACAACAGAGAGAGCATTCCTCTGACCATGTAAAACACAGAGGTCATCCTCTGACCCCTGCACAACACAGAGAGCCATTGACTGACGCCTGCACAACAGAGAGAGCCATCATCTGACACCTGCACAATACATAAAGCATTCTTCTGACCCCTGCACAGCACACAGAGACATTCTCTGGTCCCTGCACAACACAGAGAGCAATCCTCTGACCTCTGCACAGCACAGAGAGCCATCCTCTGACCCTGTAAAATACAGAGGCCATCCTCTGACACTGCACAATACATAGAGCCATCCTCTGACCCCTGCACAATATATAGAGCCATCCTCTGACCCCTGCACAGCACAGAGAGCCTTCCTCTGACCCTGTAAAATACAGAGGCCATTCTCTGACCCCTGCACTATACTTAGAGCCATTCTCTGACCGCTGTGCAATACACAGAGCCATTCTCTGTACCCCTGCACAATATATAGAGCCATCCTCTGACCCCTGCACAATGCACAGAGCCATCCTCTGACCCCTGCACAATACATAGAGCCATCCTCTGACCCTGCACAATACATAGAGCCATCTTCTTACCCTGCACAATACACAGAGCCATCCTCTGACCCATGCACAATATATAGAGCAATCCTCTGACCCTGCACAATACATAGAGCCATCCTCTGACCCTGCACAATACATAGAGCCATCCTCTGATGCTGCACAATACATAGAGCCATCCTCTGAACCCTGCACAATACATAGAACCATCCATTGACCCCTGCACAACACAGAGAGATATCCTCTGACCCCTGCACAATACATAGAGCCATCCTCTTACCCCTGCACATTACTTAAGAGTCATCCTCTCACCTCTGCACAGCACAGAGAGATATCCTCTGACCCTGTACAATACAGAGGACATTCTCAAACCACTGCACAATACATAGAGCCATCCTCTGACCCCTGCACAATACATAGAGCCATCCTCTTACCCCTGCACAATACATAGAGCCATCCTCTTACCCCTGCACAACACAGAGCGCCATCCTCTGACCCCTGCACAATACATAGAGCCATCCTCTTACCCCTTTACAATACATAGAGTCATACTCTGACCTCTGCACAGCACAGAGGACATCCTCAGACCCCTGCACAATACATAGAGCCATCCTCTGACCCCTGCACAATATATAGAGCCATTCTCTGACCCCTGCACAATACATAGAGTCATCCACTGACCCATGCACAATACATAGTGCCATCTTCTTACCCCTTTACAATACATAGAGTCATCCTCTGACCTCTGCACAGCACAGAGGACATCCTCAGACCCCTGCACAATACATAGAGCCATCCTCTGACCCCTGCACAATATATAGAGCCATTCTCTGACCCCTGCACAATATATAGAGCCATCCTCTGACCCCTGCACAGCACAGAGAGCCTTCCTCTGACCCTGTAAAATACAGAGGCCATTCTCTGACCCCTGCACTATACTTAGAGCCATTCTCTGACCGCTGTGCAATACACAGAGCCATTCTCTGTACCCCTGCACAATATATAGAGCCATCCTCTGACCCCTGCACAATGCACAGAGCCATCCTCTGACCCCTGCACAATACATAGAGCCATCCTCTGACCCTGCACAATACATAGAGCCATCTTCTTACCCTGCACAATACACAGAGCCATCCTCTGACCCATGCACAATATATAGAGCAATCCTCTGACCCTGCACAATACATAGAGCCATCCTCTGACCCTGCACAATACATAGAGCCATCCTCTGATGCTGCACAATACATAGAGCCATCCTCTGAACCCTGCACAATACATAGAACCATCCATTGACCCCTGCACAACACAGAGAGATATCCTCTGACCCCTGCACAATACATAGAGCCATCCTCTTACCCCTGCACATTACTTAAGAGTCATCCTCTCACCTCTGCACAGCACAGAGAGATATCCTCTGACCCTGTACAATACAGAGGACATTCTCAAACCACTGCACAATACATAGAGCCATCCTCTGACCCCTGCACAATACATAGAGCCATCCTCTTACCCCTGCACAATACATAGAGCCATCCTCTTACCCCTGCACAACACAGAGAGCCATCCTCTGACCCCTGCACAATACATAGAGCCATCCTCTTACCCCTTTACAATACATAGAGTCATACTCTGACCTCTGCACAGCACAGAGGACATCCTCAGACCCCTGCACAATACATAGAGCCATCCTCTGACCCCTGCACAATATATAGAGCCATTCTCTGACCCCTGCACAATACTTAGAGCCATCCTCTGACCGCTGTGCAATACACAGAGCCATTCTCTGACCCCCTGCACAATATATAGAGCCATCCTCTGACCCCTGCACAATACATAGAGCCATCCACTGACCCCTGCACAATACATATTTCCTTCCTCTGAACCCTGCACAATACATAGAGACATCCTTTGACCCCTGCACAACACAGAGAGCCTTCCTCTGACCATGTAAAACACAGAGGTCATCCTCTGACCCCTGCACAACACAGAGAGCCATCACTGACGCCTGCACAACAGAGAGAGCCTTCCTATGACCATGTAAAACACAGAGGTCATCCTCTGACCCCTGCACAACACAGAGAGCCATCCACTGACACCTGCACAACAGAGAGAGCCATCCTCTAACCCCTGCACAATACATAAAGCATTCTTCTGACCCCTGCACAGCATAGAGAGACATTCTCTGGTCCCTGCACAACACAGAGAGCCATCCTCTGACCTCTGCACAACACAGAGAGCCATCCTCTGACACCTGCACAATACATAAAGCATTCTTCTGACCCCTGCACAGCACAGAGAGACATTCTCTGGTCCCTGCACAACACAGAGAGCCATCCTCTGACCTCTGCACAGCACAGAGAGCCATCCTCTGACATCTGCACAATACATAAAGCATTCTTCTGACCACTGCACAGCACAGAGAGACATTCTCTGGTCCCTGCACAACACAGAGAGCAATCCTCTGACCTCTGCACAGCACAGAGAGCCATCCTCTGACCCTGTAAAATACAGAGGCCATCCTCTGACACTGCACAATACATAGAGCCATCCTCTGACTGCTGTGCAATACACAGAGCCATTCTCTGTACCCCTGCACAATATATAGAGCCATCCTCTGACCCCTGCAAATACGTAGAGCCATCCTTTGACCCCTGCACAACACAGAGAGCCTTCCTCTGACCATGTAAAACACAGAGGTCATCCTCTGACCCTTGCACAACACAGAGAGCCATCCACTGACGCCTGCACAACAGAGAGAGCCTTCCTCTGACCATGTAAAACACAGAGGTCATCCTCTGACCCCTGCACAACACAGAGAGCCATCCACTGACGCCTGCACAACAGAGAGAGCCATCCTCTGATCCCTGCACAATATATAGAGCCATCCTCTGACCCTGTACAGCAAAGAGCAATCCTCTGACCCCTGCATAACACATAGAGTTATCCTCTGACCCCTGCACAATACATAGAGCCGTCATCTGATCCCTGCACAACACAGAGAGCCATCCTCTGACACCTGCACAATACATAGAGCCAGCCTTTGACCCCTGCACAACATAGAGAGCCATCCTCTGACCATGCACAACAAAAAGGTCATCCTCTGACCCCTGCACAACACAGAGAGCCATCCTTTGACCCTGCACATTACTTAGAGTCATCCTCTGAACTCTGCACAGCACAGAGAGATATCCTCTGACCCTGTACAATACATAGGACATTCTCAGACCACTGCACAATACATAGAGCCATCCACTGACCCCTGCACAATACATAGATCCTTCCTCTGAACCCTGCACAATACATAGAGACATCCTTTGACCCCTGCACAACACCGAGAGCCTTCCTCTGACCATGTAAAACACAGAGGTCATCCTCTGACCCCTGCACAACACAGAGAGCCATCACTGATGCCTGCACAACAGAGAGAGCATTCCTCTGACCATGTAAAACATAGAGGTCATCCTCTGACCCCTGCACAACACAGAGAGCCATTGACTGACGCCTGCACAACAGAGAGAGCCATCATCTGACACCTGCACAATACATAAAGCATTCTTCTGACCCCTGCACAGCACACAGAGACATTCTCTGGTCCCTGCACAACACAGAGAGCAATCCTCTGACCTCTGCACAGCACAGAGAGCCATCCTCTGACCCTGTAAAATACAGAGGCCATCCTCTGACACTGCACAATACATAGAGCCATCCTCTGACCCCTGCACAATATATAGAGCCATCCTCTGACCCCTGCACAGCACAGAGAGCCTTCCTCTGACCCTGTAAAATACAGAGGCCATTCTCTGACCCCTGCACTATACTTAGAGCCATTCTCTGACCGCTGTGCAACACACAGAGCCATTCTCTGTACCCCTGCACAATATATAGAGCCATCCTCTGACCCCTGCACAATGCACAGAGCCATCCTCTGACCCCTGCACAATACATAGAGCCATCCTCTGACCCTGCACAATACATAGAGCCATCTTCTTACCCTGCACAATACACAGAGCCATCCTCTGACCCATGCACAATATATAGAGCAATCCTCTGACCCTGCACAATACATAGAGCCATCCTCTGACCCTGCACAATACATAGAGCCATCCTCTGATGCTGCACAATACATAGAGCCATCCTCTGAACCCTGCACAATACATAGAACCATCCATTGACCCCTGCACAACACAGAGAGATATCCTCTGACCCCTGCACAATACATAGAGCCATCCTCTTACCCCTGCACATTACTTAAGAGTCATCCTCTCACCTCTGCACAGCACAGAGAGATATCCTCTGACCCTGTACAATACAGAGGACATTCTCAAACCACTGCACAATACATAGAGCCATCCTCTGACCCCTGCACAATACATAGAGCCATCCTCTTACCCCTGCACAATACATAGAGCCATCCTCTTACCCCTGCACAACACAGAGCGCCATCCTCTGACCCCTGCACAATACATAGAGCCATCCTCTTACCCCTTTACAATACATAGAGTCATACTCTGACCTCTGCACAGCACAGAGGACATCCTCAGACCCCTGCACAATACATAGAGCCATCCTCTGACCCCTGCACAATATATAGAGCCATTCTCTGACCCCTGCACAATACTTAGAGCCATCCTCTGACCGCTGTGCAATACACAGAGCCATTCTCTGACCCCCTGCACAATATATAGAGCCATCCTCTGACCCCTGCACAATACATAGAGCCATCCACTGACCCCTGCACAATACATATTTCCTTCCTCTGAACCCTGCACAATACATAGAGACATCCTTTGACCCCTGCACAACACAGAGAGCCTTCCTCTGACCATGTAAAACACAGAGGTCATCCTCTGACCCCTGCACAACACAGAGAGCCATCACTGACGCCTGCACAACAGAGAGAGCCTTCCTATGACCATGTAAAACACAGAGGTCATCCTCTGACCCATGCACAACACAGAGAGCCATCCACTGACACCTGCACAACAGAGAGAGCCATCCTCTAACCCCTGCACAATACATAAAGCATTCTTCTGACCCCTGCACAGCATAGAGAGACATTCTCTGGTCCCTGCACAACACAGAGAGCCATCCTCTGACCTCTGCACAACACAGAGAGCCATCCTCTGACACCTGCACAATACATAAAGCATTCTTCTGACCCCTGCACAGCACAGAGAGACATTCTCTGGTCCCTGCACAACACAGAGAGCCATCCTCTGACCTCTGCACAGCACAGAGAGCCATCCTCTGACATCTGCACAATACATAAAGCATTCTTCTGACCACTGCACAGCACAGAGAGACATTCTCTGGTCCCTGCACAACACAGAGAGCAATCCTCTGACCTCTGCACAGCACAGAGAGCCATCCTCTGACCCTGTAAAATACAGAGGCCATCCTCTGACACTGCACAATACATAGAGCCATCCTCTGACTGCTGTGCAATACACAGAGCCATTCTCTGTACCCCTGCACAATATATAGAGCCATCCTCTGACCCCTGCAAATACGTAGAGCCATCCTTTGACCCCTGCACAACACAGAGAGCCTTCCTCTGACCATGTAAAACACAGAGGTCATCCTCTGACCCTTGCACAACACAGAGAGCCATCCACTGACGCCTGCACAACAGAGAGAGCCTTCCTCTGACCATGTAAAACACAGAGGTCATCCTCTGACCCCTGCACAACACAGAGAGCCATCCACTGACGCCTGCACAACAGAGAGAGCCATCCTCTGATCCCTGCACAATATATAGAGCCATCCTCTGACCCTGTACAGCAAAGAGCAATCCTCTGACCCCTGCATAACACATAGAGTTATCCTCTGACCCCTGCACAATACATAGAGCCGTCATCTGATCCCTGCACAACACAGAGAGCCATCCTCTGACACCTGCACAATACATAGAGCCAGCCTTTGACCCCTGCACAACATAGAGAGCCATCCTCTGACCATGCACAACAAAAAGGTCATCCTCTGACCCCTGCACAACACAGAGAGCCATCCTTTGACCCTGCACAATACATAGAGCCATCCTCTGACCCCTGCACAACACAGAGAGCCATCCTCTGACCCTGCACAACACAGAGATCATCCTCTGACCCCTGCACAATACATATAGCCATCCTTTGACCCCTGCACAATACATAGAGCCATCCTCTGACTCCTTCATATTACATAGAACCTTTCTCTGACCCCTGCACAACATAGAGATCCATCCTCTGACACCTGCACAATACATAAAGCCTTCTTCTGACCCCTGCACAGCACAGAGAGACATTCTCTGGTCCCTGCACAACACAGAGAGCCATCCTCTGACCTCTGCACAGCACAGAGAGTCATCCTCTGACCCTGTAAAATACAGAGGCCATCCTCTGACCCTTGCACAATACATAGAGCCATCCTCTGACCACTGTCCAATACATAAAGCCATCCTCTAAACCCCTGCACAATGCACAAAGCCATCCTCTGACCCCTGCACAATACATAGAGCCATCCTCTGACCCTGCACAATACATAGAGCCATCTTCTTACCCTGCACAATACACAGAGCCATCCTCTGACCCATGCACAATATATAGAGCAATCCTCTGACCCTGCACAATACATAGAGCCATCCTCTGACCCTGCACAATACATAGAACCATCCTCTGATGCTGCACAATACATAGAGCCATCCTCTGAACCCTGCACAATACATAGAGCCATCCATTGACCCCTGCACAACACAGAGAGCCATCCTCTGACCCCTGCACAATACAAAGAGCCATCCTCTTACCCCTGCACATTACTTAGAGTCATTCTCTGAACTCTGCACAGCACAGAGAGATATCCTCTGACCCTGTACAATACATAGGACATTCTCAGACCACTGCACAATACATAGAGCCATCCTCTGACCCCTGCACAATACATAGAGCCATCCTCTTACCCCTGCACAATACATAGAGCCATCCTCTTACCCCTGCACAACACAGAGAGCCATCATCTGACCCCTGCACAATACATAGAGCCATCCTCTTACCCCTTTACAATACATAGAGTCATACTCTGACCTCTGCACAGCACAGAGGATATCCTCAGACCCCTGCACAATACATAGAGCCATCCTCTGACCCCTGCACAATATATAGAGTCATCCTCTGACACTGCACAATGCATAGAGCCATCCTCTGACCCCTGCACAATATATATAGCCATCCTCTGACCCCTGCACAATACATAGAGTCATCCTCTGACCCCTGCACAGCACAGAGAGCCTTCCTCTGACCCTGTACAATACAGAGGCCATTCTCTGACCCCTGCACAATACTTAGAGCCATCCTCTGACCGCTGTGCAATACACAGAGCCATTCTCTGACCCCCTGCACAATATATAGAGCCATCCTCTGACCCCTGCACAATACATAGAGCCATCCACTGACCCCTGCACAATACATAGATCCTTCCTCTTAACCCTGCACAATACATAGAGACATCCTTTGACCCCTGCACAACACAGAGAGCCTTCCTCTGACCATGTAAAACACAGAGGTCATCCTCTGACCCCTGCACAACACAGAGAGCCATCCACTGACGCCTGCACAACAGAGAGAGCCTTCCTCTCACCATGTAAAACACAGAGGTCAACCTCTGACCCCTGCACAACACATAGAGCCATCCACTGATGCCTGCACAACAGAGAGAGCCATCCTCTGACCCCTACACAATACATAGAGCCATCCTCTGACCCTGTACAGCAAAGAGCAATCCTCTGACCCCTGCATAACACAGAGAGCCATCCTCTGACCCCTGCACAATACATAGAGCCGTCATCTGATCCTTGCACAACACAGAGAGCCATCCTTTGACCCTGCACAATACATAGAGCCATCCTCTGACCCCTGCACAACACAGAGAGCCATCCTCTGACCCTGCACAACACAGAGTGCCATCCTCTGACACTGTAAAACACAGAGATCATCCTCTGACCCCTGCACAATACATATAGCCATCCTTTGACCCCTGCACAATACATAGAGCCATCCTCTGACTCCTTCATATTACATAGAACCTTTCTCTGACCCCTGCACAACATAGAGATCCATCCTCTGACACCTGCACAATACATAAAGCCTTCTTCTGACCCCTGCACAGCACAGAGAGACATTCTCTGGTCCCTGCACAACACAGAGAGCCATCCTCTGACCTCTGCACAGCACAGAGAGTCATACTCTGATCCTGTAAAATACAGAGGCCATCCTCTGACCCTTGCACAATACATAGAGCCATCCTCTGACCACTGTCCAATACATAAAGCCATCCTCTAAACCCCTGCACAATGCACAGAGCCATCCTCTGACCCCTGCACAATACATAGAGCCATCCTCTGACCCTGCACAATACATAGAGCCATCTTCTTACCCTGCACAATACACAGAGCCATCCTCTGACCCATGCACAATATATAGAGCAATCCTCTGACCCTGCACAATACATAGAGCCATCCTCTGACCCTGCACAAGACAGAGTGCCATCCTCTGACACTGTACAACACAGAGATCATCCTCTGACCCCTGCACAATACATATAGCCATCCTTTGACCCCTGCACAATACATAGAGCCATCCTCTGACTCCTTCATATTACATAGAACCTTTCTCTGACCCCTGCACAACATAGAGATCCATCCTCTGACACCTGCACAATACATAAAGCCTTCTTCTGACCCCTGCACAGCACAGAGAGACATTCTCTGGTCCCTGCACAACACAGAGAGCCATCCTCTGACCTCTGCACAGCACAGAGAGTCATCCTCTGACCCTGTAAAATACAGAGGCCATCCTCTGACCTTTGCACAATACATAGAGCCATCCTCTGACCACTGTCCAATACATAAAGCCATCCTCTAAACCCCTGCACAATGCAGAGAGCCATCCTCTGACCCCTGCACAATACATAGAGCCATCCTCTGACCCTGCACAATACATAGAGCCATCTTCTTACCCTGCACAATACACAGAGCCATCCTCTGACCCATGCACAATATATAGAGCAATCCTCTGACCCTGCACAATACATAGAGCCATCCTCTGACCCTGCACAATACATAGAACCATCCTCTGATGCTGCACAATACATAGAGCCATCCTCTGAACCCTGCACAATACATAGAGCCATCCATTGACCCCTGCACAACACAGAGAGCCATCCTCTGACCCCTGCACAATACAAAGAGCCATCCTCTTACCACTGCACATTACTTAGAGTCATCCTCTGAACTCTGCACAGCACAGAGAGATATCCTCTGACCCTGTACAATACATAGGACATTCTCAGACCACTGCACAATACATAGAGCCATCCTCTGACCCCTGCACAATACATAGAGCCATCCTCTTACCCCTGCACAATACATAGAGCCATCCTCTTACCCCTGCACAACACAGAGAGCCATCCTCTGACCCCTGCACAATACATAGAGCCATCCTCTTACCCCTTTACAATACATAGAGTCATACTCTGACCTCTGCACAGCACAGAGGACATCCTCAGACCCCTGCACAATACATAGAGCCATCCTCTGACCCCTGCACAATATATAGAGTCATCCTCTGACACTGCACAATGCATAGAGCCATCCTCTGACCCCTGCACAATATATATAGCCATCCTCTGACCCCTGCACAATACATAGAGTCATCCTCTGACCCCTGCACAGCACAGAGAGCCTTCCTCTGACCCTGTACAATACAGAGGCCATTCTCTGACCCCTGCACAATACTTAGAGCCATCCTCTGACCGCTGTGCAATACACAGAGCCATTCTCTGACCCCCTGCACAATATATAGAGCCATCCTCTGACCCCTGCACAATACATAGAGCCATCCACTGACCCCTGCACAATACATAGATCCTTCCTCTTAACCCTGCACAATACATAGAGACATCCTTTGACCCCTGCACAACACAGAGAGCCTTCCTCTGACCATGTAAAACACAGAGGTCATCCTCTGACCCCTGCACAACACAGAGAGCCATCCACTGACGCCTGCACAACAGAGAGAGCCTTCCTCTGACCATGTAAAACACAGAGGTCAACCTCTGACCCCTGCACAACACATAGAGCCATCCACTGATGCCTGCACAACAGAGAGAGCCATCCTCTGACCCCTACACAATACATAGAGCCATCCTCTGACCCTGTACAGCAAAGAGCAATCCTCTGACCCCTGCATAACACATAGAGTTATCCTCTGACCCCTGCACAATACATAGAGCCGTCATCTGATCCCTGCACAAATCAGAGAGCCATCCTTTGACCCTGCACAATACATAGAGCCATCCTCTGACCCCTGCACAACACAGAGAGCCATCCTCTGACCCTGCACAACACAGAGTGCCATCCTCTGACACTGTACAACACAGAGATCATCCTCTGACCCCTGCACAATACATATAGCCATCCTTTGACCCCTGCACAATACATAGAGCCATCTTCTTACCCTGCACAATACACAGAGCCATCCTCTGACCCATGCACAATATATAGAGCAATCCTCTGACCCTGCACAATACATAGAGCCATCCTCTGACCCTGCACAATACATAGAGCCATCCTCTGATGCTGCACAATACATAGAGCCATCCTCTGAACCCTGCACAATACATAGAACCATCCATTGACCCCTGCACAACACAGAGAGATATCCTCTGACCCCTGCACAATACATAGAGCCATCCTCTTACCCCTGCACATTACTTAAGAGTCATCCTCTCACCTCTGCACAGCACAGAGAGATATCCTCTGACCCTGTACAATACAGAGGACATTCTCAAACCACTGCACAATACATAGAGCCATCCTCTGACCCCTGCACAATACATAGAGCCATCCTCTTACCCCTGCACAATACATAGAGCCATCCTCTTACCCCTGCACAACACAGAGCGCCATCCTCTGACCCCTGCACAATACATAGAGCCATCCTCTTACCCCTTTACAATACATAGAGTCATACTCTGACCTCTGCACAGCACAGAGGACATCCTCAGACCCCTGCACAATACATAGAGCCATCCTCTGACCCCTGCACAATATATAGAGCCATTCTCTGACCCCCTGCACAATATATAGAGCCATCCTCTGACCCCTGCACAATACATAGAGCCATCCACTGACCCCTGCACAATACATATTTCCTTCCTCTGAACCCTGCACAATACATAGAGACATCCTTTGACCCCTGCACAACACAGAGAGCCTTCCTCTGACCATGTAAAACACAGAGGTCATCCTCTGACCCCTGCACAACACAGAGAGCCATCACTGACGCCTGCACAACAGAGAGAGCCTTCCTATGACCATGTAAAACACAGAGGTCATCCTCTGACCCCTGCACAACACAGAGAGCCATCCACTGACACCTGCACAACAGAGAGAGCCATCCTCTAACCCCTGCACAATACATAAAGCATTCTTCTGACCACTGCACAGCACAGAGAGACATTCTCTGGTCCCTGCACAACACAGAGAGCAATCCTCTGACCTCTGCACAGCACAGAGAGCCATCCTCTGACCCTGTAAAATACAGAGGCCATCCTCTGACACTGCACAATACATAGAGCCATCCTCTGACTGCTGTGCAATACACAGAGCCATTCTCTGTACCCCTGCACAATATATAGAGCCATCCTCTGACCCCTGCAAATACGTAGAGCCATCCTTTGACCCCTGCACAACACAGAGAGCCTTCCTCTGACCATGTAAAACACAGAGGTCATCCTCTGACCCTTGCACAACACAGAGAGCCATCCACTGACGCCTGCACAACAGAGAGAGCCTTCCTCTGACCATGTAAAACACAGAGGTCATCCTCTGACCCCTGCACAACACAGAGAGCCATCCACTGACGCCTGCACAACAGAGAGAGCCATCCTCTGATCCCTGCACAATATATAGAGCTATCCTCTGACCCTGTACAGCAAAGAGCAATCCTCTGACCCCTGCATAACACATAGAGTTATCCTCTGACCCCTGCACAATACATAGAGCCGTCATCTGATCCCTGCACAACACAGAGAGCCATCCTCTGACACCTGCACAATACATAGAGCCAGCCTTTGACCCCTGCACAACATAGAGAGCCATCCTCTGACCATGCACAACAAAAAGGTCATCCTCTGACCCCTGCACAACACAGAGAGCCATCCTTTGACCCTGCACAATACATAGAGCCATCCTCTGACCCCTGCACAACACAGAGAGCCATCCTCTGACCCTGCACAACACAGAGATCATCCTCTGACCGCTGCACAATACATATAGCCATCCTTTGACCCCTGCACAATACATAGAGCCATCCTCTGACTCCTTCATATTACATAGAACCTTTCTCTGACCCCTGCACAACATAGAGATCCATCCTCTGACACCTGCACAATACATAAAGCCTTCTTCTGACCCCTGCACAGCACAGAGAGACATTCTCTGGTCCCTGCACAACACAGAGAGCCATCCTCTGACCTCTGCACAGCACAGAGAGTCATCCTCTGACCCTGTAAAATACAGAGGCCATCCTCTGACCCTTGCACAATACATAGAGCTATCCTCTGACCACTGTCCAATACATAAAGCCATCCTCTAAACCCCTGCACAATGCACAAAGCCATCCTCTGACCCCTGCACAATACATAGAGCCATCCTCTGACCCTGCACAATACATAGAGCCATCTTCTTACCCTGCACAATACACAGAGCCATCCTCTGACCCATGCACAATATATAGAGCAATCCTCTGACCCTGCACAATACATAGAGCCATCCTCTGACCCTGCACAATACATAGAACCATCCTCTGATGCTGCACAATACATAGAGCCATCCTCTGAACCCTGCACAATACATAGAGCCATCCATTGACCCCTGCACAACACAGAGAGCCATCCTCTGACCCCTGCACAATACAAAGAGCCATCCTCTTACCCCTGCACATTACTTAGAGTCATTCTCTGAACTCTGCACAGCACAGAGAGATATCCTCTGACCCTGTACAATACATAGGACATTCTCAGACCACTGCACAATACATAGAGCCATCCTCTGACCCCTGCACAATACATAGAGCCATCCTCTTACCCCTGCACAATACATAGAGCCATCCTCTTACCCCTGCACAACACAGAGAGCCATCCTCTGACCCCTGCACAATACATAGAGCCATCCTCTTACCCCTTTACAATACATAGAGTCATACTCTGACCTCTGCACAGCACAGAGGACATCCTCAGACCCCTGCACAATACATAGAGCCATCCTCTGACCCCTGCACAATATATAGAGTCATCCTCTGACACTGCACAATGCATAGAGCCATCCTCTGACCCCTGCACAATATATATAGCCATCCTCTGACCCCTGCACAATACATAGAGTCATCCTCTGACCCCTGCACAGCACAGAGAGCCTTCCTCTGACCCTGTACAATACAGAGGCCATTCTCTGACCCCTGCACAATACTTAGAGCCATCCTCTGACCGCTGTGCAATACACAGAGCCATTCTCTGACCCCCTGCACAATATATAGAGCCATCCTCTGACCCCTGCACAATACATAGAGCCATCCACTGACCCCTGCACAATACATAGATCCTTCCTCTTAACCCTGCACAATACATAGAGACATCCTTTGACCCCTGCACAACACAGAGAGCCTTCCTCTGACCATGTAAAACACAGAGGTCATCCTCTGACCCCTGCACAACACAGAGAGCCATCCACTGACGCCTGCACAACAGAGAGAGCCTTCCTCTCACCATGTAAAACACAGAGGTCAACCTCTGACCCCTGCACAACACATAGAGCCATCCACTGATGCCTGCACAACAGAGAGAGCCATCCTCTGACCCCTACACAATACATAGAGCCATCCTCTGACCCTGTACAGCAAAGAGCAATCCTCTGACCCCTGCATAACACATAGAGTTATCCTCTGACCCCTGCACAATACATAGAGCCGTCATCTGATCCTTGCACAACACAGAGAGCCATCCTTTGACCCTGCACAATACATAGAGCCATCCTCTGACCCCTGCACAACACAGAGAGCCATCCTCTGACCCTGCACAACACAGAGTGCCATCCTCTGACACTGTAAAACACAGAGATCATCCTCTGACCCCTGCACAATACATATAGCCATCCTTTGACCCCTGCACAATACATAGAGCCATCCTCTGACTCCTTCATATTACATAGAACCTTTCTCTGACCCCTGCACAACATAGAGATCCATCCTCTGACACCTGCACAATACATAAAGCCTTCTTCTGACCCCTGCACAGCACAGAGAGACATTCTCTGGTCCCTGCACAACACAGAGAGCCATCCTCTGACCTCTGCACAGCACAGAGAGTCATACTCTGATCCTGTAAAATACAGAGGCCATCCTCTGACCCTTGCACAATACATAGAGCCATCCTCTGACCACTGTCCAATACATAAAGCCATCCTCTAAACCCCTGCACAATGCACAGAGCCATCCTCTGACCCCTGCACAATACATAGAGCCATCCTCTGACCCTGCACAATATATAGAGCCATCTTCTTACCCTGCACAATACACAGAGCCATCCTCTGACCCATGCACAATATATAGAGCAATCCTCTGACCCTGCACAATACATAGAGCCATCCTCTGACCCTGCACAAGACAGAGTGCCATCCTCTGACACTGTACAACACAGAGATCATCCTCTGACCCCTGCACAATACATATAGCCATCCTTTGACCCCTGCACAATACATAGAGCCATCCTCTGACTCCTTCATATTACATAGAACCTTTCTCTGACCCCTGCACAACATAGAGATCCATCCTCTGACACCTGCACAATACATAAAGCCTTCTTCTGACCCCTGCACAGCACAGAGAGACATTCTCTGGTCCCTGCACAACACAGAGAGCCATCCTCTGACCTCTGCACAGCACAGAGAGTCATCCTCTGACCCTGTAAAATACAGAGGCCATCCTCTGACCTTTGCACAATACATAGAGCCATCCTCTGACCACTGTCCAATACATAAAGCCATCCTCTAAACCCCTGCACAATGCAGAGAGCCATCCTCTGACCCCTGCACAATACATAGAGCCATCCTCTGACCCTGCACAATACATAGAGCCATCTTCTTACCCTGCACAATACACAGAGCCATCCTCTGACCCATGCACAATATATAGAGCAATCCTCTGACCCTGCACAATACATAGAGCCATCCTCTGACCCTGCACAATACATAGAACCATCCTCTGATGCTGCACAATACATAGAGCCATCCTCTGAACCCTGCACAATACATAGAGCCATCCATTGACCCCTGCACAACACAGAGAGCCATCCTCTGACCCCTGCACAATACAAAGAGCCATCCTCTTACCCCTGCACATTACTTAGAGTCATTCTCTGAACTCTGCACAGCACAGAGAGATATCCTCTGACCCTGTACAATACATAGGACATTCTCAGACCACTGCACAATACATAGAGCCATCCTCTTACCCCTTTACAATACATAGAGTCATACTCTGACCTCTGCACAGCACAGAGGACATCCTCAGACCCCTGCACAATACATAGAGCCATCCTCTGACCCCTGCACAATATATAGAGTCATCCTCTGACACTGCACAATGCATAGAGCCATCCTCTGACCCCTGCACAATATATATAGCCATCCTCTGACCCCTGCACAATACATAGAGTCATCCTCTGACACCTGCACAGCACAGAGAGCCTTCCTCTGACCCTGTACAATACAGAGGCCATTCTCTGACCCCTGCACAATACTTAGAGCCATCCTCTGACCGCTGTGCAATACACAGAGCCATTCTCTGACCCCCTGCACAATATATAGAGCCATCCTCTGACCCCTGCACAATACATAGAGCCATCCACTGACCCCTGCACAATACATAGATCCTTCCTCTTAACCCTGCACAATACATAGAGACATCCTTTGACCCCTGCACAACACAGAGAGCCTTCCTCTGACCATGTAAAACACAGAGGTCATCCTCTGACCCCTGCACAACACAGAGAGCCATCCACTGACGCCTGCACAACAGAGAGAGCCTTCCTCTCACCATGTAAAACACAGAGGTCAACCTCTGACCCCTGCACAACACATAGAGCCATCCACTGATGCCTGCACAACAGAGAGAGCCATCCTCTGACCCCTACACAATACATAGAGCCATCCTCTGACCCTGTACAGCAAAGAGCAATCCTCTGACCCCTGCATAACACATAGAGTTATCCTCTGACCCCTGCACAATACATAGAGCCGTCATCTGATCCTTGCACAACACAGAGAGCCATCCTTTGACCCTGCACAATACATAGAGCCATCCTCTGACCCCTGCACAACACAGAGAGCCATCCTCTGACCCTGCACAACACAGAGTGCCATCCTCTGACACTGTAAAACACAGAGATCATCCTCTGACCCCTGCACAATACATATAGCCATCCTTTGACCCCTGCACAATACATAGAGCCATCCTCTGACTCCTTCATATTACATAGAACCTTTCTCTGACCCCTGCACAACATAGAGATCCATCCTCTGACACCTGCACAATACATAAAGCCTTCTTCTGACCCCTGCACAGCACAGAGAGACATTCTCTGGTCCCTGCACAACACAGAGAGCCATCCTCTGACCTCTGCACAGCACAGAGAGTCATACTCTGATCCTGTAAAATACAGAGGCCATCCTCTGACCCTTGCACAATACATAGAGCCATCCTCTGACCACTGTCCAATACATAAAGCCATCCTCTAAACCCCTGCACAATGCACAGAGCCATCCTCTGACCCCTGCACAATACATAGAGCCATCCTCTGACCCTGCACAATATATAGAGCCATCTTCTTACCCTGCACAATACACAGAGCCATCCTCTGACCCATGCACAATATATAGAGCAATCCTCTGACCCTGCACAATACATAGAGCCATCCTCTGACCCTGCACAAGACAGAGTGCCATCCTCTGACACTGTACAACACAGGGATCATCCTCTGACCCCTGCACAATACATATAGCCATCCTTTGACCCCTGCACAATACATAGAGCCATCCTCTGACTCCTTCATATTACATAGAACCTTTCTCTGACCCCTGCACAACATAGAGATCCATCCTCTGACACCTGCACAATACATAAAGCCTTCTTCTGACCCCTGCACAGCACAGAGAGACATTCTCTGGTCCCTGCACAACACAGAGAGCCATCCTCTGACCTCTGCACAGCACAGAGAGTCATCCTCTGACCCTGTAAAATACAGAGGCCATCCTCTGACCTTTGCACAATACATAGAGCCATCCTCTGACCACTGTCCAATACATAAAGCCATCCTCTAAACCCCTGCACAATGCAGAGAGCCATCCTCTGACCCCTGCACAATACATAGAGCCATCCTCTGACCCTGCACAATACATAGAGCCATCTTCTTACCCTGCACAATACACAGAGCCATCCTCTGACCCATGCACAATATATAGAGCAATCCTCTGACCCTGCACAATACATAGAGACATCCTCTGACCCTGCACAATACATAGAACCATCCTCTGATGCTGCACAATACATAGAGCCATCCTCTGAACCCTACACAATACATAGAGCCATCCATTGACCCCTGCACAACACAGAGAGCCATCCTCTGACCCCTGCACAATACAAAGAGCCATCCTCTTACCACTGCACATTACTTAGAGTCATCCTCTGAACTCTGCACAGCACAGAGAGATATCCTCTGACCCTGTACAATACATAGGACATTCTCAGACCACTGCACAATACATAGAGCCATCCTCTGACCCCTGCACAATACATAGAGCCATCCTCTTACCCCTGCACAATACATAGAGCCATCCTCTTACCCCTGCACAACACAGAGAGCCATCCTCTGACCCCTGCACAATACATAGAGCCATCCTCTTACCCCTTTACAATACATAGAGTCATACTCTGACCTCTGCACAGCACAGAGGACATCCTCAGACCCCTGCACAATACATAGAGCCATCCTCTGACCCCTGCACAATATATAGAGTCATCCTCTGACACTGCACAATGCATAGAGCCATCCTCTGACCCCTGCACAATATATATAGCCATCCTCTGACCCCTGCACAATACATAGAGTCATCCTCTGACCCCTGCACAGCACAGAGAGCCTTCCTCTGACCCTGTACAATACAGAGGCCATTCTCTGACCCCTGCACAATACTTAGAGCCATCCTCTGACCGCTGTGCAATACACAGAGCCATTCTCTGACCCCCTGCACAATATATAGAGCCATCCTCTGACCCCTGCACAATACATAGAGCCATCCACTGACCCCTGCACAATACATAGATCCTTCCTCTTAACCCTGCACAATACATAGAGACATCCTTTGACCCCTGCACAACACAGAGAGCCTTCCTCTGACCATGTAAAACACAGAGGTCATCCTCTGACCCCTGCACAACACAGAGAGCCATCCACTGACGCCTGCACAACAGAGAGAGCCTTCCTCTGACCATGTAAAACACAGAGGTCAACCTCTGACCCCTGCACAACACATAGAGCCATCCACTGATGCCTGCACAACAGAGAGAGCCATCCTCTGACCCCTACACAATACATAGAGCCATCCTCTGACCCTGTACAGCAAAGAGCAATCCTCTGACCCCTGCATAACACATAGAGTTATCCTCTGACCCCTGCACAATACATAGAGCCGTCATCTGATCCCTGCACAAATCAGAGAGCCATCCTTTGACCCTGCACAATACATAGAGCCATCCTCTGACCCCTGCACAACACAGAGAGCCATCCTCTGACCCTGCACAACACAGAGTGCCATCCTCTGACACTGTACAACACAGAGATCATCCTCTGACCCCTGCACAATACATATAGCCATCCTTTGACCCCTGCACAATACATAGAGCCATCCTCTGACTCCTTCATATTACATAGAACCTTTCTCTGACCCCTGCACAACATAGAGATCCATCCTCTGACACCTGCACAATACATAAAGCCTTCTTCTGACCCCTGCACAGCACAGAGAGACATTCTCTGGTCCCTGCACAACACAGAGAGCCATCCTCTGACCTCTGCACAGCACAGAGAGTCATACTCTGATCCTGTAAAATACAGAGGCCAGCCTCTGACCCTTGCACAATACATAGAGCCATCCTCTGACCACTGTCCAATACATAAAGCCATCCTCTAAACCCCTGCACAATGCACAGAGCCATCCTCTGACCCCTGCACAATACATAGAGCCATCCTCTGACCCTGCACAATACATAGAGCCATCTTCTTACCCTGCACAATACACAGAGCCATCCTCTGACCCATGCACAATATATAGAGCAATCCTCTGACCCTGCACAATACATAGAGCCATCCTCTGACCCTGCACAAGACAGAGTGCCATCCTCTGACACTGTACAACACAGAGATCATCCTCTGACCCCTGCACAATACATATAGCCATCCTTTGACCCCTGCACAATACATAGAGCCATCCTCTGACTCCTTCATATTACATAGAACCTTTCTCTGACCCCTGCACAACATAGAGATCCATCCTCTGACACCTGCACAATACATAAAGCCTTCTTCTGACCCCTGCACAGCACAGAGAGACATTCTCTGGTCCCTGCACAACACAGAGAGCCATCCTCTGACCTCTGCACAGCACAGAGAGTCATCATCTGACCCTGTAAAATACAGAGGCCATCCTCTGACCTTTGCACAATACATAGAGCCATCCTCTGACCACTGTCCAATACATAAAGCCATCCTCTAAACCCCTGCACAATGCAGAGAGCCATCCTCTGACCCCTGCACAATACATAGAGCCATCTTCTTACCCTGCACAATACACAGAGCCATCCTCTGACGCATGCACAATATATAAAGCAATCCTCTGACCCTGCACAATACATAGAGCCATCCTCTGACCCTGCACAATACATAGAACCATCCTCTGATGCTGCACAATACATAGAGCCATCCTCTGAACCCTGCACAATACATAGAGCCATCCATTGACCCCTGCACAACACAGAGAGCCATCCTCTGACCCCTGCACAATACATAGAGCCATCCTCTTACCCCTGCACATTACTTAGAGTCATCCTCTGAACTCTGCACAGCGCAGAGAGATATCCTCTGACCCTGTACAATACAGAGGACATTCTCAGACCACTGCACAATACATAGAGCCATCCTCTTACCCCTGCACAACACAGAGAGCCATCCTCTTACCCCTGCACAACACAGAGAGCCATCCTCTGACCCCTGCACAATACATAGAGCCATCCTCTTACCCCTTTACAATAGATAGAGCCATCCTCTGACACTGCACAATGCATAGAGCCATCCTCTGACCCCTGCACAATATATATAGCCATCCTCTGACCCCTGCACAATACATAAAGTCATCCCCTGACCCCTGCACAGCACAGAGAGCCTTCCTCTGACCCTGTACAATACAGAGGCCATTCTCTGACCCCTGCACAATACTTAGAGCCATCCTCTGACCGCTGTGCAATACACAGAGCCATTCTCTGACCCCCTGCACAATATATAGAGCCATCCTCTGACCCCTGCACAATATATAGAGCCATCCACTGACCCCTGCACAATACATAGATCCTTCCTCTGAACCCTGCACAATACATAGAGACATCCTTTGACCCCTGCACAACACAGAGAGCCTTCCTCTGACCATGTAAAACACAGAGGTCATCCTCTGACCCCTGCACAACACAGAGAGCCATCCACTGACGGCTGCACAACAGAGAGAGCCTTCCTCTGACCATGTAAAACACAGAGGCCATCCTCTGACCCCTGCACAACACAGAGAGCCATCCACTGACGCCTGCACATCAGAGAGAGCCATCCTCTGACCCCTGCACAATACATAGAGCCATCCTCTGACTCTGTACAGCACAGAGCAATCCTCTGACCCCTGCATAACACATAGAGCCATCCACTGACCCCTGCACATTACATAGAGCCGTCGACTGATCTCTGCACAACACAGAGAGCTATCCTCTGACCCCTGCACAATACATAGAGCCAGCCTTTGACCCCTGCACAACACAGAGAGCCATCCTCTTACTCCTTCATATTACATAGAACCTTTCTCTGACCCCTGCACAACATAGAGATCCATCCTCTGACACCTGCACAATACATAAAGCCTTCTTCTGACCCCTGCACAGCACAGAGAGACATTCTCTGGTCCCTGCACAACACAGAGAGCCATCCTCTGACCTCTGCACAGCACAGAGAGTCATCTTCTGACCCTGTAAAATACAGAGGCCATCCTCTGACCCTTGCACAATACATAGAGCCATCCTCTAACCACTGTCCAATACATAAAGCCACCCTCTAAACCCCTGCACAATGCACAGAGCCATCCTCTGACCCCTGCACAATACATAGAGCCATCCTCTGACCCTGCACAATACATAGATCCATCTTCTTACCCTGCACAATACACAGAGCCATCCTCTGACCCATGCACAATATATAGAGCAATCCTCTGACCCTGCACAATACATAGAGCCATCCTCTGACCCTGCACAATACATAGAACCATCCTCTGATGCTGCACAATACATAGAGCCATCCTCTGAACCCTGCACAATATATAGAGCCATCCTCTGACCCCTGCACAATACATAGTCATCCTCTGACACTTGCACAATACATAGAGCCATCCACTGACCCCTGCACAATACATAAAGCCATCTTCTGACCCCTGCACAATACATTGAGCCATCTTCTGACCCCTCCACATTACCTAGAGCCTTCCTCTGACTCCTACACAACACAGAGAACCTTCCTTTGACCCCTGCACAACACAGGGAGCCATCCTCTGGTCCCTGCACAATACAGAGTGATGTATTTTGATACTATACTTTTCACTAAAACATTCCTGGGCTTAAATGTTTCAAGCTACAAGTGAGTTTCTGGCAGGTTTGAAAAATGGAGATATTGCCTATAGCAACCTATCAGAAACTAGCAGTAATATGTTTAGAACATTCTACAAAATTATATCTAGAATCTGATTGGTTGCTTTTGATATGCTTATTTAATTATTTTGATCCCCATAGGGTTCTCATTAAATTTTTTCCCCATATATATATATTTTTTTTTCATTTCTGATATATAGTTTTCTACCATATAAGATACATTTGCCCATAGACTTACATCAGGAGCTTTTGCTCAACTGATATATGCACTATTCTGATAACATAGCGTTGTGGGTTCGATTCCCCATCCGAGCTAAGCTTACTGCGATAGTTCTATTTCTAGTATTAGAGTGGGAAAATCACCTAATACTAGAAATAGAACTGTCACAATGAATTAAGCTCATTGTGTATCGAACCTCCTACTAGGTAGGAGGTGTTTGCGGCGGTCCTGGTTTTTTTTTATTTTTCTTCAAGCAACCTAAAGAATCGTGAATGTTAGAAACATGGGCCTTTCCCTGGGTGAAGAACAGAAGACTTCAAGGAACAAGCCCACCCCCGGGCAGAATATGTAAACAGATTTCAAGCAGAACTTTTGGAAGTACAAATATGTTTGGGACAGGGGCAAGCCGGACTGTTGAAATTGCAAATTTCTTTTGGACTTTGTCAAGCATGGACTTTGGATAGAAATTTATTTGGGACATTTTCAAGCATGGACTTTTGGAATTACAAATTAGTTTGGGATAGGGGCAAGCCGGACTTTGGATACAAATTTATTTGGGACATCAGTGACAGCCATTTTTGGATGGAAAGCTGCTGACAAAAGGAGAAAACTTCATTGGTGAGTATTTTGGGAATGTATTATTTCTAATAAAAAACTGTGGTGTAAATGAGGGTATTTACTGTCTTTATTGTGGGTTTATTATTTTTAATAAATGTTAGTGGTTTTAACAAGGGTGTAGTGGTTTATTTAATATTTTGTTTTGTGGAACTACAGGTCCCAGCCAGCCGTGGGTGTCAGGTAGAGATGAGCGGGCTCGGATTTCACTAATCCGAACCCACCCGAACAGTGCGGATCCGACGGGATCCGAGCGCTGTTCGGGAACTTCCGGGCGCCAAATGAAGCCAAACCGAGGCTATGACATCCAAGTCTCGCGTCGGATCTCGCGAGACTCGGATCTCATAAATGCCCCGCTCGCGGCCGCCATCTTCATTCTCCCTGTGGTTAGTGAAGAGGGAGGTTGATGTGCTCTGTCCTGCTGATAACTTTACTAAAGTGGTGCTTTGTCCTGCTGAGTGCATTAGTACTTTGTCTAGTGCTCTGTCCTGCTGATTTATTTAGTCAAGTGGTGCTTTGTCCTGCTGAGTGCAGTAGTACTTTTTCCAGTGCTCTGTCCTGCTGATTCCAGTGGTGCTTTTGTCCTGTATTTGTTTCTGATAAGTCCATAGCAATTTGTTAAGCAGCAAAAAATCTTTAAAAAAAAAAAAAAATCTCTAAAAAATATTTTAAAAAAAAGATTAAAAAAATATAAAAAAATAATTGAAAAAGTATAAAAAATATTATAGAGCAATATATTCTTGCAGTCCAAAAAAAGAGGACCTGTCATTTCTATTACTACGTTCATTATTTCTGTAGTTCCAAAAAATAGGAACTGCCAGTTCTATTACTACATTCATTGTTTCTGTAGTTCCCAAAAAGAGGAACTGCTAGTTCTATTACTACATTCATTATTTCTATAGTTCCAAAAAATAGGAACTGCCAGTTCTATTCTACGGTCATTGTTTGTGTAGTTCCAAAAAATAGGAACTGCCAGTTCTATTACTACGTTCATTCTTTCTGTAGTTCCAAAAAATAGGAACTGCCAGTTCTATTACTACGGTCATTGTTTGTGTAGTTCCCAAAAAATAAGAACTGCCAGTTCTATTACTACGGTCATTGTTTGTGTAGTTCCAAAAAATAGAAACTGCCAGTTCTATTACTACGTTCATTCTTTCTGTAGTTCCAAAAAAATAGGAACTGCCAGTTCTATTACTATGTTCGTTGTTTTTATAGTTCCAAAAAAGAGGCACTGCCATTTCTATTACTACGTTCTTTGTTTCTGTATTTCCAAAAAAAAGGAACTGCCATTTCTATTACTATGTTCTTTGTTTTTATAGTTCCAAAAAAGAGCAACTGCCATTTCTAATACTATGTTCTTTGTTTTTATCTGTGCAGTGGAATTTAGACCAGTTAGAGGAGGTTTTGTGGCCCCGGTACCAAATTGGGTACCAGGGCCACTCCACTACTCAGTCCAGATAGATGCGTATCAGATATTAAACTACATTCAGTGTTGGGGCCAAATCCAAAATTAATGAAAATGACCTGTCATCGTCAAAAAAACAAGAGGTATTGACGCGCTCGAACTACACCCTGTATATGCTGAAGAGGATGTAGGAGCAGGCAGCTGTGCAGTGGAATTGAGACCATTTGAAGGCGGAGGAATTGTGGCCCCGGTACCAAATTGGGTACCGGGCCCACTCCACTACGCAGTCCAGAAAGCTACCTCGGTGCAACGTTTTGGACTAAAAAGAATATTGTGAGGTGTGAGGTGTTCAGAATAGACTGGAAATTAGTGAAAATGATTGTTATTGAATGTTATTGAGGTTAATAATAGCGTAGGAGTGGAAAACAACCAAAAAACAGGATTTTAGCGCCTTTTTATGCTTTTTAAAAAATAAATCAGAACCCAAAACCCGAAATCATAACCAAAACCTTTCGTCAGGTGTTTTGGCAAAACAAATCAGAACCCAAAACCTCAAGCTAATCAGAACCCAAAACCCAAAACCCAAAACACTAAAAGAGCCCGGTGCACACCCCTAGTGTCAGGGCATGTTGGCACTTGTGGTTCTCCAAGTGCCAACATGCCCTGACTGCCATGGGTATGCTGGTGCTTGTAGTTATACAAGTAGCAGCAAGCCCACACTATTTAGGGCAACCTGGCTGGCTGGGACCTGTAGTCCCACAAAACAAAATGGCGTATGTTTGTTTTTTTCCACACTAAAATCACCGTTTATTACCCAACACCCACTGCCCAGGGGTGCAGGAAGGGCCCTAGTGCTATTAGCACTGGGCTGGGTGTCCCTATGGAGGGGGGGGGCACTCGTTTTTTTCGGCGGACCCCACTCCCTAGGGAATCCAGCCCAGCACTGAACAGCCTGGGGTTGGTTAGTCATTATGGCAAGGGGACCCCTGCCGCATGTCCCCCTGCTATAGGCTGGTTTGCCTAGTGCTGGTTCCATGAAAATAGGGGGGACCCCACGCAAATTTTTTCCACGATTTTAATGGAACCAGTAGTGGGCTGGCAGCACTAGGGTTAAAAGTGAATAGAGGGGGCCCCACTCTTTTTTTTTTTTTTTAATTCCCGGCTCATCTCTTCCCTGAACGGGGCAGAAGTGCCACTGAGATTGGGACTAACCTTCAGGGTTATATCCCAAACTGGGATCATGCAGCTTAAAGGATGATTGCACGGCTCTCTGCTATCCTGAACAAAACCAATCTGCACCAAATCTCATTTTCTATCTCTGCAACAAAGCTCCGTGCAATCAGTTCAGCTTGTGGGTGAAATTGTATACTCACGTCCCTTCCATGTATTGACATCGATCGCAGAAACAGCTCATACTGAACTAGGTAAAGCGAGTTAAAAAAAAAAACACACCGCGGTTCTTATCACAGTGGTGGATGTATATATGCTATACATATGTGCAAACCGTCCAAACTACTAAATAACACTTAATAATTAATAACCCCTTTACCCCTTATATTAGAATCCCTGAGTGGGAGTGTACATGACGGCGTGTCGGCTGCATCGGGGTACCCGAGTGTAACACCCCTATTAAAGTAATTCTATCGTTTTAAAATAAGCATTGCCCAATCAATTGTATGTGTTTCCAAAGCACATGGTGGTTTATTTTAGCAGATGTAAATAGTCAACAATTCAATATATTATTATATTATAATAAAGTACAGTACAGCCAATACCAAAAGATAAATACATACCAATGCAATCGCATACGCTCGCTGCGCACCCACGGGACCCGGTGGACACTATATCTGTTAGAATACTGTGTCAGAGTTGACTGAGAACCAGGGGGTGTGCAGCAATGATTATATACAGTACAGTGTTACACTTTAACAATAGAGATGACGTAGATTGTTTCTATAGGTCCAGATGTTGGGTGGGTCCAGGGTAAACAGATCATAGGTTGATTCAATCTGAGGAATCCAAAGGTGGGGGTCGTCTCTCCAGGGGGTCTGCTCCTTTCATAGCCAGCATCATACAAAGGATTATTCCCTAATAACAATAACTAAAGTATGCAATGTGCGATCTCTTCGCCGACTGCACCGGACAGCTGCTGATGATTAGTGGCGTACGGATCGCATTTGCATGGCTAAACAATATTAAACCAATATACTTTCGTTCATCCAATTATACGACTTCAACAGTCCACCCTTTGATAGTATAATGAACTACACCTTAAAGATGTTATATGCAGGATCTCAGTACCACGTTTCATTGTTATGTAATACAAATCCCCCTTGGTGTATGACCACGCTGTTTGTAGATCTGAACAAGTTATCATAAGAGAGAGTCTTAATCCTCTAAACGATTTCTTCTTTTACTATAGACCGTACATTTCTGGAGCTTGGAGATAACCTTTTGTATACCCTTCAAGGGTGCAATAAAACACTTAATACATTATTTGGAAAGGTACAAGGTACAATAGAACATGTATCAGCTATACAGAATTCTCTACTACAGTTCTTCAAGTTTAACAGGTTCTTCTGTCCAACGCATGTCTTTAAGCTCAGAATACATTTAAACACTTCATGTTCATCAATAGCATCATCCTATGTCTATCAGTAATGTCATATGCAATCTCCTTCAGCTTGCGTTAATTTACACACTTCTAATAATGTCATCAGTTCTTTTCATCAACACTTGTGGGTGGGCTATTGTCTGTTCGTTCTTCCCAGTCTCCCAATACTCAGATTTTAACAGTGATCGGCTTGCAAAGCATTGGGAGACTTCAGACTAAGGGACCTAGGTGTCGTACTTTTTCCCCTAGTGACCTCCCACCTATAGTTCGGGTACCTCAAGAATATTTAGTGGAAAGAGAACTAATCCTACTTGATATAATCACTGAGGCACGTGTGAGCACGCCCAGCACTTTGTTTGGTCTAAAACCTTACCCTCCCAAGAATGAGGCTGGGTGTGCAGCTATGATCATATATACACATTCAGTTTTACAGAGAACAATAGAGATGACGTAGTTGGTTTCTATAGGTCCAGACGTTGGGTGGGTCCAGGGTAAACAGGTGATAGGCTGATTCAATCTAAGGAATCCAAAGGTGAGTTCGTCTCTCCAGGGGGGTCTGCTCCTTTAATAGCCAGCATCATACAAAGGTTTATTCCCTAATATCAATAACTAAACTATGCAATGTGCGATCTCTTCACCGACTGCTCCGGACAGCTGCTGATGAATACGGCTTTAATATGACATTAGGCATGATACCTTTCATATAACCTGAACCTTGAATATCACTGAAGTGTACGTATAATCATATATATATATACTACTAATAAACCAAATACTATCTGCTTATAAATCACAGTGTAACGAAACCAATTAAATATGAATTATATAAATAACTAAATGTTGTAATGCGAGTGTGTGTGCGTGCGTATTTTACCGTGCGATCGCACTATGCCACGTGTTACGTACGGATCGCAATCGCACGGCAAAACAATATTAAACCAATATACTTTTGTTCATCCAATTATACGACGTTGACAGTCCACCCTTTGATAGTATAATAAACCCTCACCTTAAAGATGTTATATGCAGGATCTCAGTACCACGTTTCATTGTTACGTAATACAAGTCCCCCTTGGTGTATGACCACGCTGTTTGTAGATCTAAACAAGTTATCATAAGAGAGAGTTTTAATCCTCTGAACGACTTCTTCTTTTACTATAAACCGTACACTTCTGGAGCTTGGAGATAATCTTTTGTATACCCTTCAAGGGTGCAATAAAACACGTAATACATTATTTGGAACGGTACAAGGTACAATAGAACATGTATCAGCTATACAGAATTCTCTACTACAGTTCTTCAAGTTTAACAGGTTCTTCTGTCCAATGCATGTCTTTAAGCTCAGAATACATTTAAACACTTTATGTTCATCAATAGCATCTTCCTATGTCTATCAATAATGTCATATACAATCTCCTTCAGCTTGCGTTAATATACACACTTCTAATAATGTCATCAGTTCTTTTCATCAACACTTGTGGGCGGGCTATTGTCTGTTCATTCTTCCCAGTCTCCCGATACTCAGATTTAACAATGATCGGCTTGCAAAGCATTGGGAGACTTCAGACTAAGGGACCTAGGTGTCGTACTTTTTCCCCTAGTGACCTCCCACCCATAGTTCGGGTACCTCAAGAATATTTAGTGGCAAGAGAACTAGTCCTACTTGATATAATCACTGAGGTATGTGAGAGCACGCCCAGCACTTTGTTTGGTCTAAAACCTTACCCTCCCAAGAATGATAATCATTCTCAAGGATGCCTGCTCAAGTCCGAATATTACTGGACTGGCATCGCTGGGTGTACCTCTTTTCTAACCATGGGGTCGCCGTACTTACGGACGTAATGCTACTCAGACAATAGCCCCTCGCACTTTCTCCAAGCTCCGAGGCTTCCAAATTTTCCTTTACCCCTGAATTGAATAGAGTAATTGGCTGGACCGATTATGCTACTAACTTCTCCTTCCTCCCCAATACCTCCTTATCATTGCCTGAACCAGTCTCTGTTACCTGCTAATAATCAAAAGAATTAACCGTCCTGAGAAGAGAATGAAATGAGAGAACACAAAAGAGGAAAAACTACAACTTCATGCTGGACAACAGTCTTAGCCTTTGGCTCAGGTGCTACTATCTGCATTCGAGGCCTTCCAGAACAGACTCATGAGTGCCCTTGGACCCTTCTCTGAGTGTTGGCCCTTCTGCAGTGGGTGGAAAGGGCACCAGTGTGTCTCTGCTACCCTTGAAGTTGTGATGCTGGTAGCCTACACCTGGTACCTGTCTGTCAAATAACCTGAGCCTAGGAAATTTCTGCTCCACAACTTACTCTCCTGATCCAACATCCTGACAGTTAGTGTGACCTTTCAGGAAACAGTGTTTTGGACGTTCTCGGTTGCTGTCTCACTATTTACCTTCTCTCAAGGTCTAACCTAGCCTCCCAGTTACAATCTCATCTCACGAGGGGTCAAGAACATTTCAAAAACTGACAGGTTAGGAGTCTGCCCAGGAGTGATCTTTTTGTAGCGGGATAGGACTAGTGGCCGAAGCTATCAGTCCCTTCAATCAAGTTCCAACGCTTATTCTATTCAATTCGTTCTACCGAGTACCACTACTTTATGTTCACACTGGTTTATGGCTAATTGAAAGTATGTGGTTTGTTACCACTACTCATACATTATACATCTGTTATTAAATAACATGAATACCCTTATCATCTATTATAACTCTAGGACTATCACATTGAATAACAAAAGCTTTGAGTATGACACAGTAATACATTAGACACATTTCAATACACCTTTACCCAGACATATTTCATTAGTACACCACTGTATACTTGAGGATCCTGCATGGTGGTAATTGGATGACGTGGATTTGTTTTACCTGGAGGAAAACCCATCAGCAGGAGGGATATGGGATGGCTCTATTGGTCTACCTTGTCCATCTTTCCAGAGTCCACCAGACTCCTCACCACATCTCTTCACCTTCCAGATAGTTTATTCCTTAGGTAACACAAATCTTCATATATTAACCAATATGTGTATGTGTGCATGTTTGTATGTGTGTGTTCACATTTTAAAACTAAACCAATACAACGAAAAACAAAACAAAACATAGATTTGTTAACTGTCACATAAAACCCTGCTGTCTATTTGACAGCTATGTTCGCCCTGGTGTGACAGCCATGTATGGTCATGTGTGTAAGTGTGGACTTTACTAGCAGCTACTTCAGTTGGTAACTGTGTCACTGTATAAAGTCCTCTATGTAGTGTCCTAATCATGTGCTGGTATTGCTATAAAACGATTTCTCAGTCACCTCAACATCGCCCCCTAGACTAGAAAAATGCTGAAGACCAATGTATATCAATCGATTTTCCCTCTGCCAACTCACATGTCATTCTCAGTACCTCACATTCAGCTACTTGACTAAGTGGGAAAGGCAAAGGGGTCTATTTCTATAACACTTTCTTCAAATATAACAGTACCCAGTACATGTCTGTCTAACAGTAAAAAAATATAAAACATGAAAATTCTACATTTTCTAGGGTTTCACATTATGTCGTATCTTGTGGTAAAAATCCTACTCCAATGTTCTATACAGAGATGCATATCTGTATGCCTAACCTCCAGCAATCTCCTATCCACCCTTTGTGCCTCCATATAAAGGCACATTTTTGTACAGGAGGCACAAATCATAAAACAAAAAAAAACAAAACAGATATGCAATCTATGAAACATGAATCGTATTTCCACAACAGAACCTTTCTGCTTAAAATCAGCAGTTTCTATACCCATGAAAACAAAACCCCTGACTGTTTCTGTAACTCATGTCAATCTAGTGTGTGTATCTCTGAATTTGTCTTATGTAAAGAAAATAAAAATATGTCTTAGCCCCATTGTTGAGACTGTGTCTGATTTTATCTCTACCAGAGCAGAGAGAGAGAGAGAGAGAGAGGGGGAGAGAGAGAGAGAGAGAGAGAGAGGGTGAGAGAGGGAGAGAGAGGGAGAGAGAGAGAGAGAGGTACTAGTGTTTGTGTAAAGAATGAGAAATAGGAAAGCAATGAATGATGGGAATACAAAGATTTGCATACAAACATACATGCAGAAAGGGAGATTTTTACGACAAAATGACAGCTGGATTGGACTCTGACTCTATGGGGAAATGGCTGTATTCATTTAACTATGATCCCTCCAAAGAATGACTAGGGGGTCTTAACCGTGCAATCCAGTATCGTCCGTCATTTGTTCATTAAGACCTCGGTATCTCATTGACTACATACCTTTTCAACGGACTTTCCTAACTTATAATAGAGAAATGTAAAAATTAACTGTTGATGACTCATCTGAGATACATAAACGATATTTTGGAGCAAAGTATGTATATACTTCATTGTTGGATAATGATTCTTAGCCAAACAAATTATCATGAGACACTGCAGCCTAAAACAAAGAGTGTTCCATTTGTCTATTGTTAATTAGTCTTTCAAGAGTAATTCTTCTATTTCTCTATCTCTCCCCTTTTAAACACTAAGGGCTAGATTTACTAAGCTGCGGGTTTGAAAAAGTGGGGATGTTGCCTATAGCAACCAATCAGATTCTAGCTTTCATTTATTTAGTACCTTCTACAAAATGATAGCTAAAATCTGATTGGTTGCTATAGGCAACATCCCCACTTTTTCAAACCCGCAGCTTAGTAAATCTAGCCCTAAGTCTATATATCTTCTGTGTACCTTTATCTGTGAGAAGAAAAACAAGATAGTTATCTTAAAACAGCAAACAAAACAAACATTTCCATTCTTTTTCATCGGCCAGCGATTTAGGAAAACAAACATTTGACAACATAAAACAAACAAAATCAACACAGATTACCTTTTAAATCCGTTCCCTGCACACTAATACTTACCACAGTTTAAACCCCACCTGGTTGTAGGACTACAGGTCTGACCTGAACTCTAGAGTTGATTATTGCTTTCACGCACAGCATTTGCTGCTATAACATGTGCGGGCAGGTGTGAGTGTTCTAGTCTATGTGAATTCCTTCTTGGATGATATCTATGTGACCCACCCCTATGTGTATTGTCACTTTCCTTTTTACAATCTCTCCTAATGTGACCTTCTTCTCTGCAATTGTAACATCTCACTATTATGGGTTTCCTGTTATGTGGGTTGTATGCTGTGGTCGTGTGTGCAGTCCCTCTAGTGCTGGGATACTTACCATCATTACCCTATTACTTAGTGTCTCTTTCTGTTTATTTTTATCATGTCCTATAGCTGACTCCCTGAGAACACTTACAGTACTTCCTCTCCAGTATGATTATGAAGTTTGCACCCTTCTTTTCAAGTTTTCCCTGAGTCCATCCATTAGAACTTTAACAGCAACCTCTCTGTAGGGTACATTATCCTTTATGTCTGATACCCCAGTATATTTGGCCATCGCTATCAGAGCCCTGCAAAAATAGTCTGTTGCTTTTTCACTATCTTTTTGCTTGATAGTAAAAATTTTACTCCAGTCCACTATCACTGGAAAATATATGGCCAACTGCGTGATTATTTGTCTAATATTGTCCTGATTATCATCCTCGGTTAAGGATTCATCCTCCTCCAACATACAATCCTTAATGAACTTTTGTATATCAGTATTGAGAGGAAGACAGGCCTTCAACATTACTCGCCAATCGTTATTAGTTGCTCGTACACATTACCATAATATCTAATAAACTGCTGACATTTGGTCAAATCTTTCCTAGGATCAGGGAAATCAGACAAAATTGAAAATATTTCAGATCTAGTGCAGGGATCACGCTTTGCTACATGTTTTAAGGGAACGTCACCATCTCTGTCCGCTTTCCCATTTGGAACTGTTGTAGTGCAGACAGAATGTAAGTCTACCAAATGACTATGTTCTGAACTAGTTGCTGAAATTGCTGCTGCAGTGTTAACCTTTACATTATTCTCACCACTTTCAGCCGCTGCCCCTGCTGGTGGGATCTTTCCTTCTCTTTGTCTTGAAACATTACTTTAACATTACTTAAAACAACATACAAGTTACTAGTTACAGTTTTTACATTTTTGGTATTGGCTGTACTATCCGCCGCGACCGAATTTGTCGCGGGCGTGTTTGCGCTCAGTTCGCCACGCTTAGCAACGCACACTTCCGGAATGCTGGGTTCCGGTACGCTTACTTCCGCTGAACACGCGTTTCCTTGCCACGTGTTCCCTTCTTGTTGCCACAATTTTAAACAGTCATCATGTTCAATTCTCATTTTTGTTGATTTAATCAACCGCACTTTATCTCTAACATTATGTAACACCTCTGAGTCAAGAGTACCTATGTTTGGGAAAGGTTTCACACACTCCCGGGTCATCTTTACCCATTTGTCGCAATATGCCGTAGCATACGCACCGTATTTATTATACATAACATATTTTGCCGAACCAACCGGCCATTCATTAGGCAGCACAACATGAACTATCTCTAGCGTTTGCTTCGTATCCATTGTAAAAACAACCTATTTCTCAACGCTACGCAAAACAGAACCTACTAGAGATTTTTATTCGTGGACGTTTTCAACAGGCACGTCCCCTTAAAGATATCAATGCCCTTCCTAGTTTGAGTACTTTACCACTGTTAGCACCCGATATCAATCAAGAATATCAGTGGTTGCAGCGTATTTCCTCCCACATATCCCAACTCGCAATCACGGCTGCACTAAATCAACCACGCGGTCCGATCGCACCGCTTACGGATACTAACTATCAGTAAGCTTTGCGATTAATATTTGGGAATGCCGCGAAAACCTGTTATTTCTGCTTCGAGTATGCCATGCATACTCTGTGGTGTCTCTTTATCACCTGCTCTTTGTTAGAACAGAACACCACTCACACAAAGGTTTCTTTATATCCTGCTCAGCCCTAGAACAGAACCTTTGTTGTCAGGTCACCTTTTTTACCATGCCCCGTCAGACACACCTGAACCAAAGCGCTATCAATTTTAAATAGTTCCACACTGCCCTCCCAATACTCAATCACGGCCTTGCCATGCGGTCGATTTGCACAGCTCAATGATTCATTATGCGGACCACAGATAACACGGCAATGCTCTGTCCCTTCCAGCAAACAATACCCTTTATCAGTGGATGTCGTGATTAGTATTGGGTGCACGTGCAAAAACCTATAGTTGCCTATTATACTTTTGCCTTTATGTATAAATAACATTCACATACACACACATAACCTTTGTTTTCTGTACAGAAAATAAATTTCCCAAACACTGGCACTATCTTTTCAGAGATTCTACCAAGTGATTACACTATGCATAGATAACAGACTATGATCATGACTGTTTACACAAGTGGCAGCAATACCGGAAGTACACATACGCAAGGCAGGAAGTACACATACCCTATGCAATGCAATACACTTTAAAACGTAAAACGACAATAAAAAGAAACATTTTTTCTTTCTTGTCCCTAGATTCTAATTAGCGTTCCTTCAGTTTATGCAACAACGGACATTTGGTCTCTCAACACAAAGTGAACCACAGGTCTTAAACACATTGCGTTCTTTCCTGCTATGCGATGCGTCCGTCAATCCACCCTTTGTTGAGGAACCGAATAACGTAAGCGTTGCATACCTGCCGATAACGTAACTCCTAAACTCACGAGCCCCCAATTATTAAAGTAATTCTATCGTTTTAAAATAAGCCTTGCCCAATCAATTGTATGTGTTTCCAAAGCACATGGTGGTTTATTTTAGCAGATGTAAATAGTCAACAATTCAATACATTATTATATTATAATAAAGTACAGTACAGCCAATACCAAAAGATAAATACATACCAATGCAATCGCATACGCTCGCTGCGCACCCACGGGACCCGGTGGACACTATATCTGTTAGAATACTGTGTCAGAGTTGACTGAGAACCAGGGGGTGTGCAGCAATGATTATATACAGTACAGTGTTACACTTTAACAATAGAGATGACGTAGATTGTTTCTATAGGTCCAGACGTTGGGTGGGTCCAGGGTAAACAGATCATAGGTTGATTCAATCTGAGGAATCCAAAGGTGGGGGTCGTCTCTCCAGGGGGTCTGCTCCTTTCATAGCCAGCATCATACAAAGGATTATTCCCTAATAACAATAACTAAAGTATGCAATGTGCGATCTCTTCGCCGACTGCACCGGACAGCTGCTGATGATTAGGGGATCAATATGATATCAGGCATCCTATAACCTGAACCTTGAATATCACTGAAGTGTACATATAATCACTATATATATATATATATATATATATATATATATATATAAATATATATATATATATATATATATATATATATATATATATATATATAGACTAATAATAAACCAAATACTATCTGCTCCTGAATTACAGTGTAACGGAACCAATATGATTATGAATTATATAAATAACTAATGTTGTAATGCGAGTGTGTGCATGCGTATTTTACCGTGTGTACGGAACGCATTTGCATGGCTAAACAATATTAATCCAATATACTTTCGTTCATACAATTATACGACTTCAACACCCCCTTCTGTATTATGCATTGTGAGGATGTATATATATTGAATGATGCAGATGCTTCTCAACCTCGGTACTTGGTTTTCAGTGCCTTCACCTGAATTGCTGCTTTCTTTTCTGGGGCTGTTCTAAAGATACACCAGAGGGAGATTCGGGAAACCCCTTGCCCAGTATTAACACTCTGTGACAAACTGTGTGCTGCAAAATCCATCCAGGCACATTTATTGAAATGGAAACCTTAAATGCAGCTTTGTAATTTTATAGAAAAATATACTTTGGTATAATATGAAATAATAGTGCAAACAATACAATACAATAATAAGACAGTGTGGATGAAAGTGGAGCACCACTTCTTACTATGAACACCAAGTTAACACAATAACTCGCAATAAATCAATAACATTAACAGCATACAATATAAACATTAACTGTCACAGCCTTATACACATGAAAAAATATATCAGATACCTTACTTGCTCCTGATACTGGGAATATCTTGCGGGGTGAACGTATATAGTTTTCCTTATAGCTCTACATTGTACTGCCAAACACACACATCAGCAGTATTCAAACATGCCACACAAATGAAGCAGTGCACTGCAAGTTGGGGCCCTTCTGTATGGATGCAGCATGGCATGGAAGCATCATGTGTCCAGTTTGCAGCTTTTAGAGGTTTTTTTAAATCACTTGCAGTGAGGTATGCAAACCCTCCTGTAGCAACAACTGTAAAATCCTTTGTTTTTGTATTCTGGGACTTGTAGTTCCACAAATGCTGATTAGACAAACACTTGTTGCACTTTTACCTGCCCACCCATCTATCCCTAACTCTTCAGCCCTTGTGGACAGATATAATCCAAACCCCACTTGAATAATAACTGATAGGTAAAAATAACCAGTAACTTATGTGCACCAGTGTGTGTCACAGGTCTGAAGTTGATTATCTTCAAAATGGCTGATTTGTAAAATATCCTTCTTCAAAAGTGCATGCAAACCTCCTCCTACAGCTTCAGACTGTGACTTGCCAGTAGAGATGGGTGGGCTAGGTTTCCCGAGAACCGAACCCACCCTAACTTTGCCTATCCGAGTACTGAGCAGAGCAGGCTCGGTACTCTCCCGCCCGCTCGGAATCCAAATCGAGGCCGAACGTCATCGTGACGTTGTCGGATCTCGGGGCTCAGTTCTCGCGATAATTGAAATCCATAAATACCCGCCTCAACAGAAATCCATCGCCATTTGACAGAGGGACAGAGCAAGATGTAGTCACAGGCTGATTAGAGCAGGGACAGAGAATATGCCTTATTCTTTATCCAATTCTGATAACAATTCTGATAACAATTGATAGAGAAGAGAGGAGGATAGAGGAGTCTTTTTTTTCAATATTTGGCACTCCAAGTGCTTTGGGGTGTCCCCCATTCTTTTGCATTAATATTTTTGGTTGTCAAAAGTCCTGTTTGTCAGCAGTCTCAAAAAATAATATTTAGCACTCCCAAGTGCTTTTGGGGTGTCCTCCATTCTTTTGCATTAATATTTCTGGCTGTCAAAAGTACTATTTTTCTGCAGTCTAAAAAAATAATAGTTAGCACTCCAAGTGCTTTTGGGGTGACCCCCATTCTTTTGCATTAATATTTCTGGCTGTCAAAAGTACTATTTTTCAGCAGTCTAAAAAAATAATATTTAGCACTCCAAGTGCTTTTGGGGTGTCCCCCATTCTTTTGCATTAATATTTCTGGCTGTCAAAAGTCCTGTTTGTCAGCAGTCTCAAAAAATAATATTTAGCACTCCAAGTGCTTTTGGGGTGTTCCCCATTCTTTTGCATTAATATTTCTGACTGTCAAAAGTACTATTTTTCAGCAGTCTAAAAAAATAATATTTAGCACTCCCAAGTGCTTTTGGTGTGTCCACCATATTTTTGCATTAATTTTTCTGGCTGTCAAAAGTCATATTTGTCAGCAGTATCTAAAACAATTTGTAGCACTACAAGTGCTTTGGGCTCATAATGGATTCAAAGCAGTCCACATATGAGCAGAATGAGCAACCAGGTTCTGTCACCAGTCCTGATGGTAGTGTTCCAAGTACGTCATCTGGGAAAGGCGATGTCAAACTACACAGTCTTCTGAAATCAGTCAAAAAAACACACACCAAAATTTTTTTACCGCCTTGAAGCGAAAAAGAAGTGTAACTGAGGAAAAGTTAAGTGCCGATAAAAAAAAAATTGCCAACATGCCATTCTACACACGCAGTTGCAAAGAGAGAATGAGGCCTTCACCTTTGTCTATTAGTGGCAGATCTAAAAATGTTACCGAGCCTACAAGTGGTGCACAACTACTGTTACGCGTCAAAGATAACAGTAAGGCATTAGAGGATAATGTTTGCTCTGAATCACAAATGACACCAATCCCTGTGGAGAGTCAATCCAACAGTGGGATGTCTAAACGTGAGCATTCTGTTAGTGTACTCATAAAGACGGACCCTTTCAGCAGTTCTGCTGATGTGTGCCTGAACAGCCCAGGCCATAAAACAAAAAAATCAACTTCTTATGTGTGGAATTATTTCTACCCCAATCCAGACAACAACTGTATAGCCATTTGTAGTGTATGTCAAGCCACAGTCAGTCGAGGGAGGGACCTTAACCATCTTGGAACCTCATCTATGTTATGCCATTTGATGAGAGTTCATGGCAAAGTGTTGTGAAAAGCTGAAAGTTCTTCCAAAAAAATTACAAGCACTCCATCATCAGCTAGGACCCTCCGCTCACCGACATCCCGACGACTACAAAATACACCCACCACACCATCCTCATCAATATCCTCAGTAGTGCTCGGAGTTAGCCCTGCATCCCACATATTAAGGCTGGATGACTCCTGCACTATTATTGATTCCTCTGAAGAAAGCGTTAGTCCCACTGCTGCTGCTGCTGTTGCTGCTGCTGGGGGTGAATCGTCAGCCCAGAGGAAGGCCAAGAAAAAGAGCAGTCCTACATTTCAACAATTAACTGTGAAACAATCATTTACTAGGGGAAGCAAATATGACAGCAGTCACCCAGTCGCCAAGCGAATCACAGACGCCATGGCTGCCAAGTTAGTGTTAGATCTGCGTCCAATATCCACAATAAACGCAGCTGGTTTTTCACAGTTAATTGAGGTTTTGTGTCCGCGTTACAGAATTCCATCACAACACCATTTTTCCCGTAAAGCTATTCCACAACTATACCAAAAAGTGTGTACAAATGCAGAGATTGCGCTGAAAAATGCCATTCTGGCCACTGTCCACTTAACCACAGATATGTGGACAAGTGGAAGTGGGCAAACCAAAGACTATATAACTGTGACAGCCCACTGGGTTGGTCATTCACCTTCACCAGCAGAAACAGCAGTAGCATGTACACCACTACGTAACATTTGTCACAGGCATGGCACTCTTTGTATCACCGGCTTCACTAACAGGCATACAGCTGATAATTTGTTTCACAAACTAAGAGATGTGATTGATACATGGCTTATACCACTTGGACTCTCCCCAGGGTATGTCATTTATGATAACGCCAACAATATAGTGCGAGCATTACAGCTGGGTGATTTCCAGCACATTCCCTGTTTTGCTCACACCATCAACTTGGTGGTGCAGAGCTTCCTACGAAATAACCGTGAGGTGCAGGAGATGCTTTCGGTGGCCCGTAAGATTTCAGGCCATTTCAGGCATTCGGCAACAGCATGTAGGAGATTGCAGCAGCTCCAAGAGCAGTTTAACTTGCCCTGCCACCAACTTAAGCAGGAGGTGGTAACTAGGTGAAATTCCACCCTGTGCATGCTGCATAGTATGGAGGAACAGCGCAAAGCCATCCAAGCGTATTGCACAAGCCATGACATTGGGAAAGGAGGGGACATGTATTTCAGTCTTGCACAGTGGGGAATCCTTTCAGTGCTGTGCAAGGTGCTGAAACCATTTTAAGTTGTAACGTGTGAAGTGAGTGCAGATTCTGCTTGTTTGAGCCAAGTCCTTCCTTTAATTAGACTATTGGAAAAGCAGCTTAAGAAACTGAGGGAGGAGATGAAAGCAAGCAATTCCGCAAAGTATGTTGGCCTTGACGATCAAGTACTTAATTCGCTTCACAATGATCCTCAAGTTATTAAGATCTTGAGCTCGGATCAGTACGTTTTGGCCACTGTGCTTGATCCAAGGTTTAAGACCTACATTGAGTCTTTGCTTCAAAATGAACGAGATGTGAACTTTTGCAAGGAGCTATTGCTCAGCAAGTTGTCTGCTGAACTGGGCCTTGGCTTGACGACATGTCCTCCTTCAGTTTCTCAAGCAGCTGCTGCTCGTAAAAAATAAAATTTTCTCAAAGAAAGCAGGGAGTACGCAGAGGGCAAACCAGAACAGTTTAACGTCTGGGCTGTTTGAAGGATTTTTCAAAAAAATGTGTCACCTTGCCCATAACTCCATCCAATACGAATATTAACATGCAAAGGATGGTGGAGGATTACTTTCAAGAGGTAATTGATATGGAAATGTCAGACAGTCCCTTTCCTTACGGGGAAGAAAAGCAGGCCATTTGGAAACCCATGTACAAACTTGCTTTGCAATACTTAAGCTGCCCACCCTCCAGTGTGTACTCTGAATGAGTGTTCAGCACAGCAGGGAACTTAGTCAGCGATCGCAGTAGAAGGTTACTTCCCAAAAATGTGGAGAAAATGATGTTTATAAAAATGAACTACATCTTCCACGAGGAAGGCCTTCACCATCCAAGACATCCAAGCACTGACTGTTCTCTAATGGCGGATTCTAGCGGCGATGAATTGATAGTCTGTAATGATGACATACACACTGATGAGGGTGAGGATGAAGCTCCAGATGATGACGATAACATCTTTTTAAAACTTTCTATGTAAGTGTAGGGTGCAATCTACCCCCAAAGAGGAAAGGGACTTGGGGCATTTCCATATCACGTACCGTCTTGAAAGGCTGCTGTTTGGGCAATTTCTCCTTAAGGGTAGGGTGTCATACACAGAGTGACCCAAAACTGTCTTTGTCACATTTCTCTTAATATTGTACTGTCTATAACGGCTGAATTTTTTGGTATTTTATACAAGTGGAGGGGGGCCTAGAGAGACCAAACCAAACTGGTTTTCTCAATTTCAATTAATATTGTACAGTCTATAACAGCTGAATTTTTTTGTATTTTATACAAGTGGATGGGGGCCTAGAGAGACAGAAACCAAACTGGCTTTCTCCATTTCAATTAATATTGTACAGTCTATAAAGGCTGCATTTTTTTGTATTTTCTACAACTGGAAGGGGTCCATTTCTTTACATATTTAACTATAAGTGAAGGGTGTAATATACATCCAAAGACGATGGCTACATTGCCAATATTCATAGATGGAGTGGAAGACAATCTGGGGGTAAATGTATGAACATGCGAGTTCTTCAACACCCGCGTGTTCAGCGATTAAATTTCAAGCGGCGCTGCATTGTAAAGGGAAGTTTTCCTTTACAATGCAGCGCCGCTTGAAATTTAATCGCCGAACACGCTGAACACGCGGGTGTTGAAGAACCTGCATGTTCATACATTTACCCCCTGGTCTGTGTGTAGAATTAATGAAGGCCTACCAGGAATTAAACTGTTTTTTGGATAATTTATTAGCTTTACAATTACATTACTTATCCAAGAAACATGTGGAGCACTAAATTTGGTAATTTTAGGCCCAAAAACAATGATTTTTAAACAAAATAGAAAAACAAAACCAAATAAAACCAAAACCAAAACACGCAATCACGGTTTGGCAAAACCAAAACCAAAACCAAAACACGACGGTAATCCAGATCCAAAACCAAAACCAAAACACGGGGGTCAGTGAGCATCTCTACTTGCCAGCAGGTTCTGTTCAGTACTGCACTGAGCTCTGATATCTCTGCAGACTGTCTGTTCTCTCTGCTCAGACCACCAATCCAGTGCCGTTCTTCCTAGGGTCACCTATCTGGACTGGTCACACAGCTCAGTCTCTCCCAGGAATCTCCTCTCTCTCTCTTCGCCCTCTGGTTTCTCAGTCTTCTTAGGCTCCACCCCCCTTTCATAATAGCTTTGTGGGAGATGGAGTTTCTCTTCCTGGACTGGTAAATAGCTATAGCCATCTCTTTTCTTACTGATGCAATTGTGATTATTAGCCCCTGGGTGCTCAAGTCCAATTGCAGCATCCCCAGGGGTTACACGAGGAAAAGGCATTGAGTACCGCTAGGCTCCCAACTGACTGACAACCCATGAGTGGGAGCATACATGACGACGTGTGGGCTGGAATACATGACAGTGCGGTGTGTGCCAGGCTCTTGGGGTTAAACTCTTATAAAAGCGGTGCATATATAGGGGGCTCAGTCTGACATACACGGTTTTCATGCAGGGCTCTGGTAAGTAGAAGTCATGTAACGTGTTGTGTACACTGGACTTTCGGTCTCCGGTAGTCTCAGTCTGTTATGAGTGGCTTACATGCAGTTTTTGGGGGTGGTGTACACAGTGCACGCTGTATACCATGTGGGGTAAATAGAGTGATAGGTGACGGTGTACAGAGCTGTGCTGCCACTTCCCACATGTGTGGACTGCTGTAAGGAGATCTGTATTATGTCCATCGCTTTTATTCACTGCAGACCTCGATGGCTTCGGGTACATAGTACAGATGATAGGTTGGTGATCAGTGGAGAACACAGAGCACAAAATGGCTCTGTAACAGCCGCCTTTGGCACCTCGGGGACACATTAAACTTTACAATGACAGCGATACCAGGTCAAAAAATGTTAGTGTGTATCCCCCGCAGACCCAAAACGCCAGTCATCTTCCTACTATCAAGAAATTATGGCTAATTTCTCTGGCTAACAGAAGGAAATTTCTTAGCGAGAGGGGGTCAGCCATATTTGTGCTCTCATGTAAAGCCATTTTCAGTACACCCAGCACAAGACTCTATCTGACATGCGCAATGTTATGAAATTTTCTGAAATCCCCTATCTTTAAAATGGGGCATGTTTTACCAAATTGTAAAAGAACTGAAACTTTCTCAAACTTGTGAACCCTCAAAGGCACTCCTCAGCCCTAATAACTTTCTAACAAAACTTACTGCGTGTCTTTAAACGTCCTGTACACTGAGTTACGCTCCCCCCCAAAAAAACAGAAAAATGGTGGAATCGCGACTTTTGCGAAACAGGAAGTGAAAAAAAAACGGACAGATTTTGAACTTTAGATTGTACCTAAATTGTAATTTTTTTATTCTTTTTTTCTGAAATTTCACACGCGGCACCTGTGGACAGTTCTCCATTCGCATGCCAAATTTCAGTTTAATAGGTTTAATACTTTTTAAAATGTAGATCCTCAAACCCCATGCCCCCCCTTTCACAGATTCCCTATGGCAAAATGACGTTTTTTTAGATGTAACCTTAATATAAGGGCACGACTGTACCCTTATAATATCATCCTCTGTAGTGTGAAGTTTCTTTGGGGATAATGTTTTAATAGATTGGGGTGTGGCCCAAATGCTTCATCAGCTACAAAGACAAAATTAATTCCCAATTGTGTTTCGGTTCTTGGTGACAAATTAAGTACATTGTATTTAAGTTTTTCATTGAAAGGAGTCAGCTCCAATGCCCTGCCATCAGACACTTTGCCATAGGAATTCATAGTTGGCATCCACTATCACCATCAAAATAATTCTGAAGAATTCTTTATAGTTGTAGAAATAGAATCCACTTTTTGAGGGTGGCATAATTCTGACATGATTGCCATCTATGGCACCCCCACAAATGGGGAAATTCCAAAGTGTTTCAAAATCTTGCCCAATAACTAATCAATCATTCCTCTACCGCCGCAGGAAACTGTAAGAGAAAAAATGTTGTAATGTTAAATCAACACATGTCATAATAACTGGTCTACACTTTCTTTTAATTACATAGGCAGCTGTCTTATCTGAAGGAAGATTTGTTGCTGTGGCAGGGCAATGTAGGATAATGCCACATGTCACCCAGCTAACAGAAAACAGCCAGGAGAGCCCACACAGCTTACTGCAAACGGACCCACACAGCGCAATGGTAAAGCGACCCTGACACAAGTGGATTAAACAGGCAGGAGGGGAAGGAATAGAAAACATGAGCATGCGCAAAGTGACTCTCTTACAAGAAAAATGATAGAATCTGTGAACCACTGGATGTCAAAGGAACCAGATGAATTTGACCTGTCTGGAACAATACTTGTCAAAAAAATGAGGAATGCAAACAAATAAATGCAAATAGAGATGGCTTGGTTTATGACATAGGGCCTGAATCATTAAGGAAAGTTAAGCAAAAAATTTCTTACTCAAGTTTTCTGGACAATACCATGTTGCAATACAAGGGGTGCAAATTAGTTTATTATTTTGCACATAAGGAAAATACTGTCTGTTTTTTCATGTAACACACAAATACTTAATAGCTTATGTGTACCCTGAAATTTAAAGTTCATCTAGGACATGCCCTACCCAAAATATAAATCTGTCATTACATTTAAAATTTACTGGGCAGAGATGGGTTCCATATTCCAACAGCAGTATTTTGTTTGTGTAGTTTATAATATGTTAATTAATATGCTTAGGTTCTATTTTAATTTTTTTTTTTTAAAAAAAAAAAACAGACTTTTTTTTTACCACCCTTCATATATTGTCCACACAGAACTTTATGATAGCATCACATGTCTCAGGTATGATCAAACCCAGAGCTTAAGGTGGCATTGCTGTGCTGTATTTGAGATCAGCCAGTGTCCTTCCAGTGGCTAAAAATGTCAAGGTGGCAAGCAGCCTCTGCTTTGCAGATGTGGGTCCACTTAAAAGGGTGTCTTCCTTTTGGATGAGTGGGGTGACAAGCTGTGTGGATATTTATCCTCAGGAAATTCCTGAAGTCATCAAAGTTGTTGTGCCATATCTCCGGTAGCAGGGGCATATGTGAAAAGGAGTGCGTCCCCTGGAACCACTCCATGGTCCAACAAGTACGATTCTTTCTCCTTCTTTCCCTCTGGGTCTGTGCTTGCATTGTTCTTACCATAGCAACAAGCAAAAGACCATGAGCTTGCTGTTGATCAATTGTGGGCATTATATTAACATTAAACATAGTAAATATGTAGTTGAGACGCTATACAGAAAGTGCTATAGAATGAATAGTGATTACGTATTTCCTCTTCCGGAATCCTTATTTGTTGGAGTTTTTTCGTGCTGAGGTTCGTCTATTTATTTTAATTTATTGAGCATATTGCTGCTGGGAGGTCATATATCGGTTCAGTGTGAACGGAGTCACAATCTTATGAAACAAGGTTATGACAGACAAAAATGGAAGCCCGGATACTAAGGATGAGCGCACTCGGATTCCTGGAATCCGAGCCCCCCCGAACATTGCGGATCCGAGTCAGATCCGAGCACTGTTCGGGTATTCCCGCCGATTCCGAAACTTAAAACGAGGCTCTGAGTCATAATCACACTGTCGGATCTCGCTATACTCGGAACCTTTAAATTCCCCGCTTGCCGCCGCCATCTTCACTCGGGCATTGATCAGGGAAGAGGGAGGGTGTGTTAGGTGGTCCTCTGTCCTGCTATTTCTCGTGCTGTGCTGTGCTGTGCTGTGCTGTGCTCTGTCCTGCTGAGTCCAGTGGTGCTTTTGGCAGTGCTCTGTCCTGCTGAGTCCAGTGGTGCATCAGTCCAGTGCTCTGTCCTTGCTGAGTCCAGAGGTGCGTTTTGTCCTGTGCTTTGTTCTGCAAAGTGCATATTTCTTTCAAAAGTATTAAAAATTCTTCCATAAAAAGAAAGAAAAAGAAAAATTCTACAAAAATCCTTTTAAATTAATATAAAAAAAAAATCAAAAAAGTCCTTGCTGAGTCCAGTGGTGCATCAGTCCAGCGCTGTGTCCTTGCTGAGTCCAGTGGTGCATCAGTCCAGTGCTCTGTCCTTGCTTAGTCCAGTGGTGCATTAGTCCAGTGCTCTGTCCTTGCTGAGTCTAGTGGTGCGTTTTGTCCTGTGCTTTGTTCTGCTAAGTTTATATTTATTTCAAAAGTATTAAAAAATCTTCCATAAAAAGAAAAAAAAAGAAAAATTCTACAAAAATCCTTTTAAATTGATATAAAAAAAAATAATCAAAAAAGTCCTTGCTGAGTCCAGTGGTGCATCAGTCCAGTGCCGTGTCCTTGCTGAGTCCAGTGGTGCATCAGTCCAGTGCTCTGTCCTTGCTGAGTCCAGTGGTGCATCAGTCCAGTGCTCTGTCCTTGCTGAGTCCAGCGGTGCTTTTGTCCTGTGCTTTGTTTTGCTAAGTGCATCTTTATTTTAAAAGTATTAAAAAATCTTCCAAAAAAATTATAATTTGACAAAAATCCTTTTAAAAAAATATAAAAAAATATTCTAAAAAGTCTAAAAAAAATTATTGCAGTCCATTAACATTAATACTGCAATCTATTAAAAATTGTTCACTCTTCTTGCAGTATTTAAAAAATAGTACTATAATACAACGTGTGCTGCATATAATGGAGTACCAAAATTTGGGGGATAAAGTAGGGAAAGACCAAGACCCACTTCCTCCTAATGCTGAAGCTGCTGCCACTAGTCATGACATAGACGATGAAATACCATCAACGTCGTCTGCCAAGGCCGATGCCCAATCTCCTAGTAGAGGGCATGTAAAATCCAAAAAGCAAAAGTTCACTAAAATTAGTAAAAAAAGAAAATTGAAAACATCTGAGGAGAAACGTAAACTTGCCAATATGCCCTTTACGACACGGAGTGGCAAGGAACGACTTAGGCCCTGGCCCGTGTTCAGCACTAGTGGTTCAGCTTCACCCAAGGATCTAAGCCCTCCTCCCCCCCCCCTCCAAAAAATTTAAAAGAGTTATGCTGTCAGCAACAACACAGCAAACAACTCTGCCTTCTAAACAGATGACATCACAAATCCCCAAGGCGAGTCCAAGGGTGTTGGTGGTTGCGAAGCCTGACCTTCCCATCACTGTACGGGAAGAGGTGACTCCATCCACCATTTGCAGCACACCCTCTGCATAGCTTGAAGGATGACCCAGAGTGTCGCTCCAGATTTGGATAATCAAGGTGTCAAGGAGGCTATTGATGTAGCTGGCGTTGTGGAGGAACTTGATGAGGAGGATGCTGATGTGGTTATTTTAAATGAGGCACCAGGGGGGAAAAAAGTGGATGTCCATGGGATGAAAAAGCCCATCGTCATGCCTGGTCAGAAGACCAAGAAATGCACCTCTTCTGTCTGGAGTTATTTTTACCCCAATCCGGATAACAAATGTATGGCCATATGTAACTTATGTAAAGCTTAAATAAGCAGCGGTAAGGATCTTGGCCACCTAGGGACATCCTCCCTTATATGTCACCTGAATAACCTTCATAGTTCAGTGATTAGTTCAGGAACTTGGGCCAGGACCGTCATCAGTCCAGCGACACCTAAATCCCTTGGTCCTGTTGGATACACACCACCAACACCCTCCTCGTCAACTTCCTCCACGATCTCCATCAGATATAGTCCTGCAGGCCATGTCACCAGCCAGACTGAGTCCTCTTCAATACGGGATTCATCCGAGGAATCCTGCAGCGGTACGCCTACTACTGCCACTGCTGCTGTTGCTACTGGTAGTCGGTAATCTTCCCAGAGGGGAAATCGTAAGACCGCTACGTCTTTCACCAAACAATTGACCGTCCAACAGTCATTTGCCATGAGCACCAAGTACGACACTAGTCATCCTATGGCAAAGCGGATAACTGCGTCAATAACAGCAATGTTGGTGTTAGATGTGCGTCCGATGTCCGCCATCAATGGAGTGGGGTTTTGGCGGTTGATGGATGTATTGTGTCCCCGGTATCAAATCCCGTCGAGATTCCACTTCACTAGGCAGGCGATACCAAAGATGTACAGAGAAGTAAGAACAAGTGTCCTCAGTGCTCTGAAAAATGCGGTTGTACCCACTGTCCACTTAATTACGGACATGTGGACAAGTGGTTCAGGGCAAACTAAGGACTATATGACTGTGACAGCCCACTGGGTAGATGCATCGCCTTCCACAGTAACAGCAGCAGCTGCATCAGTAGCAGCATCTCCACAATGGCTGCTCGTGCCAAGGCAGGCAACGTTGTGTATCACAAGTTTTAGTAGGAGGCACAACGCTGACAACCTCTTAGAAAAACTGAGGGAAATAATTTCGGAGTGGCTTACCCCACTTAGACTCTCCAGGGGATTTGTGGTGTCAGACAACGCCAGTAACATTGTGCGGGCATTACATATGGGAAATTTCCAGCACGTCCCATGTTTTGCCCACACCGTTAATTTGGGGGTGCAGTATTACCTCAAGAGTGACAGGGGTGTGCAGGAGATGCTTGCGGTGGCCCGCAAAATTGCTGGACACTTTCGGCATTCTGCCAGTGCCTACCGCAGACTCGAGCAACATCAAAAAAGTCTGAACCTGCCCTGCCATCACCTCAAACAAGAGGTTGTGACGCGCTGGAACTCCACCCTCTATATGCTGCAGAGGATGGAGGAGCAGCAAAAGGCCATTCAAGCCTACACAGCCACCTACGACATAGGAAAAGGAGTGGGGATGCGCCTGAGTCAAGCGCATTGGAGACTGATTTCCGTGTTGTGCAAGGTTCTGAAGCCGTTTGAACTTGCCACACGAGAAGTCAGTTCCGACACTGCCAGCTTGAGTCAGGTGATTCCCCTGATCAGGCTGTTGCAGAAGCAGCTGGAGAAAGTGAGGGAGGAGCTGGTAAACCATTGCGATTCCACCAAGCATGTAGCTCTTGTGGATGAAGCACTTCGTACGCTTTGCCAGGATCCGAGGGTGGTCACTCTTTTAAAGTCAGAGGAATACATTCCGGCCACAGTGCTCGATCCTCGGTTTAAAGCGTATGTTGTGTCTCTGTTTCCGGCGGACACAAGTCTACAGAGGTGCAAAGACCTGCTGGTCAGGAAATTGTCCTCTGAAGAGGACCGTGACATGCCAACAGCTCCACCCTCATATTCTTCCACACCTGTGGCTGCGAGGAAAAAACTCAGTTTTCCTAAAAGACCCACTAGCGGGGATGCAGACAACATCTGGTCCGGACTGAAGGACCTGCCAACCATTGCAGACATGTCTAATGTCGCTGCATTGGATGCTGTCACAATAGAAAAAATGGTGGAGGATTATTTTTCTGACACCATCCAAATAGACATGTCAGACAGTCCATATTGTTACTGGCAGGAAAAAAAGGCAGTTTGGAAGCCCCTGTACAAACTGGCTCTATTTTACATGAGTTGTCCCCACTCCGGTGTGTACTCTGGAAAGAGTTTTTAGTGCAGCGGGGAACCTGGTCAGTGAGCGGCAAAGGAGGTTGCTTCCGCAGAACGTTGAAAAAATGATGTTCATTAAAATGAATTATCAATTCCTCAATCAAGTACAGCACTGCCCTCCAGATAGTACAGAGGGACCTGTGGTTGTGGAGTCCAGCGGGGACGAATTGATAATGTGTGAGGATGAGGAAGTACACACTGAAGGGGGAGAGGAATCAGAGGATGAGGATGAGGACGACATCTTGCCTCAGTAGAGCCTGTTTAGTTTGTCCGGGGAGAGATGAATAGCTTATTTGGTGTGGGGGCCCAAACAAACCAATCATTTCAGCCACAGTTGTTTGGTAGGCCTTGTCGCTGAAATGATTGGTATGTTAAAGTGTGCATGTCCTATTTCAACAACATAAGGGTGGGTGGGAGGGCCCAAGGACAATTCCATCTTGCAACTCTTTTTTTGGCATTATGTGACCGTTCAACAGTCGTTTGCCATGAGCACAAAGTAAAACAAAATTAAAACAAATTAAACAAATTAATCCAAAAGAATAATATTATTTATAAACACTACACTTGAAAGCTTGAGCCTTTAAATGAAAAAGTCACTCTTCATTGCACGAAGATTTGCAACAGGGACAGTTTTTTTGTTCCCAAAGTCAACAAATAACACTTCGACCCTGTCTGTCTTTAACATACTTGATGGGATCTCAATGATGAATGGTCTGTACCATGGTTGGAGGAGGTATTGTGGCCCCGGTACCAAATTGGGTACCGGGGCCACTCCACTACGCAGTCCAGATAGCTGTGCAGTGGAATTCAGACCAGTTGAGGGTTTTATATTGTGGCCCCAATACCAAATTGGGTACCGGGGCCACTCCACTACGCAGTCCACATAGATGCGTATCAGATATTAAACTACATTCACTGTTGCTGCTGTACCCAAAAATAGGTACTGCAATTCCAAACTACATTCACTGTTGCTGCTGTACCAAAAAATAGGTACTGCTATTTCAAAATACGTTCACTGTTGCTGCTGTACCAAAAAAATCAAATATTGTACCTAAAATCAATATTGTGAGGTGTGAGGTGTTCCGAATAGACTGGAAATGATTGTTATTGAATGATATTGAGGTTAATAATAGCGTAGGAGTGAAAAATAAACAAAAAACTTGATTTTAACCCTTTTTATGCTTTTTAAAAAATAAATCAGAACCCAAAACCCTAAATCAGAACCAAAACCTTTCGTCGGGTGTTTTGGCAAAACAAATCAGAACCCAAAACCCAAAACCCAAAACACAAAACACTAAAAGTGGCCGGTGCACACCCTTACCGGATACTAAGTTGTTTAAAATATATATATTGTATACATATAAGTTGACTGACTGATCAGAACTTCAGTCTTTGGTACAATCATTATGGATACTACATTGGTCGAAAATTTCTGTTGTGTGTACCTATACTTGTAGGGACTAGAGAAAAAAAATATACATCAATAGGTTACTAACTAAGGGGTAGAAAGTAACAAAGTATTGTTATAAATGGACCATATTCAGACAAGGTTACAGGTGTTTGTAGAGTACCACAAGGATCAGTGTTTTGGTCATTTCTTTTTCAATTGTTGTTTTATTAATGTTCTTGTCCATTTGTAGTTGCCTCTAAAGTATGTAAAGTAAAAAACATCGAGCAGTTCAATAACACTTCCATGTTTAGGATGAGATTACAAAAGTTAACAAAAATAAATAAAAAGCCCCCAAAACATTACCAATTAAAATAAATAGTCGGTAATGCAAAGTCTATCAAAGAGATCTGTTCCAGATGAATCACCACTAATCTACCTAGCAGACCCTGTAATATGACCCGTCCACCCAGTACGCTGTTATTTTTTTATTACAATTACCTGTGCCAAATTAATACATTTGCGTAAAGGTTGCTTTTAAAGCATCAATTTATCAGAGGTACCTGTTATGGTAAATTGAGTGGGGCGTTCAGGAGCAGGGGCTGGTTATAAGTGCTCCTATGAGGTACCTGGTGGGTAAATTTCACAGTAATATCAGCCTCACCTCTTCTCAACTTAATGCCTACATCTGGGTGGTAGTCTTTCTTCAGGATTGCAGATCCAGGCAAGTTCTACGAGTGGTCGTCTTACTATTAATGACTGGTAATAACACCAGGAAAAAGAGAGAGAAGCCACTTGGCATGTTTATTAAAGGCCAAGCACTTGATAAATAAGGGGCAAGAGTAAAAGACTCTGGACTAGATTTACTAAGCTGCGGGTTTGAAAAAGTGGGGATGTTGCCTATAGCAACCAATCAGATTCTAGCTGTCATTTTGTAGAAAGTACTAAATAAATGAAAGTTAGAATCTGATTGGTTGCTATAGGCAACATCCCCACTTTTTCAAACCCGCAGCTTAGTAAATCTAGCCCTCTGTCCTCGACATAGATAAAGTGACTATGATAACTGTGATTATGAAAAGTAAATAACATGTAATAAAATAGTAGTACTATTTTAGATTATTTGAACAATAGCATTGAGAAAAGGACATTCAATAATGACATTTACCAATAACATTCATTAAGAAAATCAGTAACAGCATTGATTAAATGGTGATATCAGCAATGACAGATCTCTCAATGGCATACATTGGTAATAATAGGGACAACTAGTAATTGATTTTTACAATGAGGCTGGTAGCAATATCCTGTTAAAAATATCTCACATTTTGATAAACCACTTACCATGGCCATATGCTTAAAGTAGGCTGAAGTTACATTTAAACATACAGGAACACACCCTGATTTAGAATTTAAGTGATGGATATTTCAATCATTTGAAATATCCATCACTAAAGAGAACTAGCCTAAAATAAAGAATGTGCTAAATTAGAGTCCAAAATGCAGCTGTTCATAAGGGGAAATACCAACCCCTAATACATATATAAGCCACTCATAAGATGGAAGAACAGCACATAAAATGGGCCCAAAGAATTTCAATATCATGTAATCAGAAAGTATTATTAGAAGAAAATTTAATCAAAGGAGAACCGACAAACTAAAAACACACGTTTTAATACATAAATGAACAGACAAATTAAAACATAAATGGCAGCAGTAAAATCTTGGAAGAGACCGTAAAAAATATCTGTCTAGTAGCAATGCACACATGAACACATGAATAGTAGAGTGAAGTATAAAATTACAAACAGAATCCTGCCGATATAAATCGGGAAACATAAAGGTTCCCAAAAACATTCATAGGGGGGGTTCAATTATACGGTTGATACAGTGTTTTTTAACGCTGGTTTTTGCTATCTGTGTGAATAGATTTGTTACGCTTGTGGTGCAACAAAGACTGCATCCATGTCACAAGTTGTGGCAGTGCCTCAAGCCGCTGCGACTCACTGTGCCCGCAGGACGCATCCCCGCTGTCTCCATGACGACCATGGCGTCACTTCCAGTTTTCACCCTGGCGGTTGCCTAGGCAATGGTTGAGACGCTGTAGCTTGTAGCGCCGTGTCACAGCATTAAGGGCATCCAGGCGCATGCGCAACTATTAGTACTTTCCTTAATTAACCAGCCCATGAGGCTGATTACCCATGCTGTCTCCTTTGTTCTCATTGGCCAGTCTTTGTATATAAGGCAGGGAGGGCTTAGTCTCCCTGACGATTATAGTTCTCTGTTGCTGTGTGCTAGCCTGCTCCTGTGCCTTGAACCTGTTTACTGTTGGATTGCTAGTGTATGATCCTCGGCCTTGTTTATTAGACTTGATTCTTGCCTGTTGAACTGACCTTTGCTTCGTTTCTGGATCCTCCTCGTTTGCTGCCGGCCCTGACATCTTGCCTGATTCTAACCACGTTACTTGCTTCGGATCTACGACCTTGGCCTGTTTCCTGACTATGCTTGATTCTACACCTGGCTGCTCTGTGCTACGGTATGTTGATAAACATGTACTACTCTGAGTATAAGACTTGGGGTCATCCGAGTACCTGTGAGCATAACGAGCTCTACGGGAAATGCGGCTGCTATAGGTGAAGACCTCTCCATCTTGTTCAACTGGTTTATGATAAGACCGCTAGCCGTAACAATCCACTTTACTTATGATCTTGACTGATAGCATCTAGGCAAAACATTTTGTCTACTGATTATAGACTTTATCACAGCCATGAGTTTGTAAAAAGGTGAAGTAGCTGGAAGTCTTTGCAACAACTGTGATAATGAAGACAATAAAGAAGAATAATACTGAGTCCTCTGTATTAAAGACAGTTAAGAATTTGACTTTCACTTTGCCTAAGAGTATGATAATGGAATGCAGATGGCAGTTGGAATAAACTGTACACAGGCTCAGCTCTTAGCCCAAATTATTATTATTTATTATTCTTACAAATACAACAATTTGGATATTTCTAAATACTGTTTTCAAACGTCTCAGCAGCGATGAGGATCGACTTCTTACCGAAAAACAAGGCTGTTTTAGGATCTACAGAACTGTCATGCCAGTTGAGCTCTGTGGGATCCACAAAGCTCAACTGGTATTGCTGTTTCAACATCTGTTCAGCTACCCACTGAGCTAAGTTATGATTGCTGTTACCATCTCTGTTTGGAGGCTAAACCCTCCGCACCCAACTGCCAGCATCCTCATGGAACTCGTCGTGTCAGAGTGAGAAACTGCTACTCCATTAACCCTAGCCGGTGGGGGCGGTAAGATATCGTTCACCTCTTACATTGCCCCACACAATTTGGATCAATTGTTCCTTTCTACTCTCTCATTACCTACCCTAGCTAATACACATTAATTCACAATTTTCCATCATGTACCTACTCAATTTACAGTCTCTCCTATTTACTGTCACCATGCTTCTCTTCAAAAACCTCTTTTTTTCTCCATCACCCTTTTCCCTTCACTACATCCCTCCTCACTAGTCTGTACACATGAACTGTTTTGTCTCCTACTCTCACCACACTCACCAGCCTACATAAACAGAAATAAACTTCACACCCACAAATCCTCCTTGCATGTCCTTCGCCTAACCCTGGGGCCCATACAATCCCCATTATCTGCTCATGCTCCTCGCTCCACCCCAAAACTTTCCCATACTTCCAATCCTGCCAACCTTATCCACATATCTCCACTACCCTCTCTTCCCTACTCCTGTGCACTATGGAATGCCAGATCTGTTTGTAACAAACTTACATCCGTTCTATTTGTTTCTAAATCCCTAAGCCTCCTTGCCATTACAGAAACCTGGCTTATCTCCTCTGACACTAGATCCCCTGCAGCTCTCTCCTATGGGCTACTCTCCCACAGCCACACTCCCAGACCTGGAAACAGTCAAGGTGGTGGAGTAGGCATTCTACTTTCTCCAAGTTGCACTTTCTAAGTTTTACCCTCTCAACTCTCACTCTCATTCTCTTCCTTTGAAGTCCACACTATCTGTCTATTTTATCCTTTCCACCTTTGTATTGCTGTCATTTAATGACCCCCAGGTCCAGTTTCCCAATTACTCGACAACTTTGCGGCCTGGTTCACTTATCTCCTATCCTTTGACCTGCCTACACTCATACAAGGGAATTTGAACATTCCCATTGATAATTCCACTGTCTCTTCTGCCACTAAACTTCTTTCACTTACTTCCTCCTTTGGTCTCTCCCAATGGACCTCATCTCCCTCCCAATGTGATGGGCACTCCCTTGACCTTGTGTTCTACCGCTACTTCTCCATCTCTAGTTTCTCCAATTTAGCCTTCCCACTCTCCGACCACAACCTCATTTCCTACAGTCTCACCTTACCTCATGCTCTTCCCCCTGCACCTAAATACACATGTACACAGCGAAACCTAATTACTATCAACCCAATCCACTTCTCATTTTCACTGTGACATCTATTTTCTCCAATGACTGCATTGTCTTGTCCTAATCAGGGTGCCTCTTTCTATAAAAAAAACCCACTAATTTCAGCCCTAGACAATGCAGCTCCAGCTACTACATATAGTCTCCAATGATCCAAACCCCAGCTATGGCACAAGAAACAAACTCGCTACCTGCAAAAGAGCTCCCGCACTGCAGAACACCACTGGAGGAAATCTCGTTCCTATCCCGATTTCCTCCACTATAATTTCATCCTTTCATTTTACAGGATTGCCCTTTCAATTGTCAAACAAACATTCTTCAAATTTCTAATATCCACCCAGTCTTCTAACCCACACCCCCTCTTTGCCACCTTCTACTCACTTCTCTGCCCACCTGCACCTCCTCCATCTTCCTCCTTCACTGCCCATGATTTTGCCACCTATTTCAAAGACAAAATTGACAGCATTCCACAAGATATTTCCTCATGCCAAATTTCACTCACTCCACTCACTCTACCCACCTTTATCTACACTCCCCAATGTACTCTGAATTCATTCTCTCCAGTAACTGAAGACAAAATCTTTGCATTCATTTTATCATCTCACCCTACAACCTGTCCACTCGATTCTCTTCCCTCCCAACTTCTACTCTCCTTCTCCTCCATTGCATGCCCAACTCTAATTCATCTCTTCAATCTGTCTCTCTTCACTGGCACATTTCCATTCTCCTTAAACATGTGCTCATCCCACCTATTCTAAAGAATCCCGCCTCTCTCTCCAACTACCGCCCTGTTTCTCCAAACTACTTGAGCAATTAGTGTACAAACGCCTGTCTCCCTTTTTCTCCTCTCATTCGATTCTCGACTCTCTGCAATCAGTCTTCCGTCCCCAACATTCCACTGAAACTATTTTCACAAAAGTGAGCAGTGATTTACTTGCTGCAAAAACTAAGGCTAATTTCTCCATACTTATTCTCCTGGACCTCTCTGCTGCTTTTGATACTGTTGATACTCTTCTCCTGCATACTCTTCACTCCATTGGCCTTCATGACACAGTTTTTCCTGGTTCACTTCCTAACTATCGAACCACTCCTTTAGTGTTTCTACCTCTGGCACATCCTCACCTCCACTCTCACTATCTGTTGGGGTCCCACAAGGCAGCCCAACAACGTCGACAGCCAACGGCTCTCTCTGTCCCCAGGCTTAAAGTCACTTCTATTAAACATTTCATATTGTGCAATGAAACTGGTGTACACATCAGAGTTCACGTAAACAGGGCTCAGCCTGAAATAACTCACTAAGTTCATCATCATCATTTAGGCACTGTTAAAATAATCAACAGAGAATATTATTGTTTTTGGGAACCATGTCTGTTACGTTATTCTGCACAAATAATCTGGTGTCCAGCAAATTAGAATGTACTGTATTTATCCTAGCTGTAGAATATCATTAAATCTTTCATGTATTTGTGCAATTAATAATACCACAAGCAAGGAACGTATGTCTGAAGACATGGCAACCACTGGGACATGTAACATTCATGTCTTACCTATCAGACAGGTATCACAGTAGGGAGTAAATGTATCAAGGTGCGATTTTGCAAATCCAGCGATTTTCTCGGGAGAGTTGAAACTCGCAGATGCATGAAGCTCAGATTTCATGTAAAATCGCCAGAGTTGTGTTTCTGTTAAAATCACTATTTCGAAAATCGATAGAGATCAAACTCCGACTGTTTGCCACTCTAGCTATACAAGTCTCAAATGTATGAAGCAGCGATTAAGCAAACTCTCTTGAGTTTGATTTAAAAATTGCTAAATATAACACTCTGCATCCTAGGAGCGTGATTACTAAACACATCTGTTCTGTCTATACAGCAGGAGGTCCCGGCAGCTGTCAAATATTTAAAAATAGATAAAAGTTATATAAAAACATTGACCACTTAACCAGCACTATGCAAACCAGCCTGGGGTGGGAGGCACTATAGCAGGGGGACACACGGCAGGGGTCCCCCTGCCATAATGACAACCAACCCCAGGCTGTTCAGCGCTGGGCTGGATTCCCTAGGGAGTGGGGTCCGCCAAAAAAAATGAGCGGCCCCCCTCTAGGGACAACTAGCCCACTGCTGAAAGCACTTGGGCTCTTCCTACACCCCTGGGCGGTGGGTTTAGGGTAATAACGGCGATAGAAATGTAAAAAATAAACAGACGCCATTTTGTTTTGTGGAACTACAAGCCCCAGCCAACCAGGGTACCATAAACAGTCTGGGCATGCTGATGCTTGTATAACTACAAGCACCAGCATACCCATGACAGCCAGGGCATGCTGGCACTTGGAGACCCACAAGCAGGGCCTGATTAAGGGTTCTGGCCGCCCTAGGCTAATACGGCCGCAGCGCCCCCCCTCCTCCGAATATATAGGTGTATAGGAACACTCCTGAATATGAATGTTCAGGTGTATTCTCCAGCATTCAAATTTAGACAGATTGTGCCATTGTCTCTTACCTGTTCTTGCTCTTCTCTCTTGCAACTTTGTTATCCTCTCGCTGGCTTCTGGAAAGTTGGCGTCCTGTTTTGAAAATGCAAAAATGTATTATAATGCAAACCCTGAATGATTAGGCCCTTTAGTTAAAACAAAACACTCCATTATGGCCAGCTAAAAGTACCCCATTGGACAGGCATATATAAGCAATATCTGAATATTTGTTGTCAATCAAATACAAACCTCTACCAGCCCCATCTCACTAATATTTAGTATTCTAGTGATTGCTGAGACCACCCATGTGACCACCACACAATCATGAGATTCTGCCCCCCAAAGCTGCTCTATTTTTTAGATACCCCCTGCAGCCATTTTCCTTAACCACAACCCCCCACAGCCATTTTCCTTAACCCCTGCTGCAGCCATTTTCTTTACCTCCCACCCTGCATCCATCCCCCTTGCAGCTATTTTCCTTACCTCCACTCTGCTAGCTAGCTATCCCCCCCCGTCACATCAAAACTCCCCCAGTCACATATATCAGCCCCCCTCCTCTGCCCTCCTTCATACATATCAACCTCTCTCCCTCCCTATAGATTTTCATGGCAGCCCCCCCCCCTCCCACCCTATAGATTTGTATGACAGTCCCCCCTCTTCCTCCCTATACATATGCATGACAGTCCCCCCTCTTCCTCCCTATAGATATGCAGGGTAGTCCCCCCCTCCCTATAGATATGCAGGGTAGTTCCCCCCCCTCTCTATAGATATGCAGTGTAGTTCCCCCCCTCCCTATAGATATGCAGGGTAGTCCACCCCTCCCTATAGATATGCAGGGCAGTTCTCCCCCTCCCTATAGATATGCAGGGCAGTTCCCCCCCCTCCTTATAGATATGCAGGGCAGTTCCCCCCCCTCCCTATAGATATGCAGGGCAGTTCCCCCCCTCCCTATAGATATGCAGGGCAGTTCCACCCCCCTCCCTATAGATATGCAGGGCAGTTCCACCCCCCTCCCTATAGATATGCAGGGCAGTTCCCCCCCCCTCCCTATAGATATGCAGGGCAGTTCCCCCCCCTCCCTATAGATATGCAGGGCAGTTCCCCCCCCCTCCCTATAGATATGCAGGGCAGTTCCCCCCCTCCCTATAGATATGCAGGGCAGTTCCCCCCCCTATAGATATGCAGGGCAGTTCCCCCCCCTCCCTATAGATATGCAGGGTAGTTCCCCCCTCTCTATAGATATGCAGTGTAGTTCCCCCCTCCCTATAGATATGCTGGGTAGTTCCCCCCCTCCCTATAGATATGCAGGGTAGTTCCCCCCCTTCCTATAGATATGCAGGGCAGTTACCCCTCCCTATAGATATGCAGGGCAGTTCCCCCCCCTATAGATATGCAGGGCAGTTCCCCCCCCTCCCTATAGATATGCAGGGTAGTTCCCCCCTCTCTATAGATATGCAGTGTAGTTCCCCCCTCCCTATAGATATGCTGGGTAGTTCCCCCCCTCCCTATAGATATGCAGGGTAGTTCCCCCCCTTCCTATAGATATGCAGGGCAGTTACCCCTCCCTATAGATATGCAGGGCAGTTCCCCCCTCCCTATAGATATGCAGGGCAGTTCCCCCCCTCCCTATAGATATGCAGGGCAGTTCCCCCCCTCCCTATAGATATGCAGGGCAGTTCCCCCCTCCCTATAGATATGCAGGGCAGTTCCCCCCCTCCCTATAGATATGCAGGGCAGTTCCCCCCTTCAATTACCTGTAGTTGTGCCAGCGTCGCTCCTCTCCTCAGATCAGCAGATAGGAAGTGAAGACGTCCTGCTTCCTGTCTGCTGCACAGCAACAGGCAGCCTGGCGATTGGCTGTGTGTTGCTAACCACTGACCACCATTGCTTTTGATTGTCGAGCCCTCCACCCCCCGCGGCGACCCCCCCTCCCCCACCCTGAAAAAAAAATGAATGAAGGAAAAAAAAAAAATAATATTTTTTTTTTTTTTTTTTAAAAATACCCACAGGGCAGCGCCCCCCGGGACCCAGCGCCCCAGGCTGCAGCCTGGTCAGCCTAGTGGTTGATCAGGCCCTGCCCACAAGTGCCAACATGCTCTGACACCCATGGCTTGCTGACACATGTAATTCCACAAAATAAAAAGTTTACAAAACTACAACTCCCTCATTCAAACCACATACATTTAATAAAATAATAATCCCCCAAAGAGACACTAAACACCCTCATTTATACCACATAATGTTATTAAAAATAATAAAAGCCCAATATACTCACCAGTGATGTTTTCATCTGTCGCCAGCAGCTTTTAATCCTAAAATATGTGTAAACCAAGTTCCAAATATATTTGTATCCAAAAGTCCATGCTTGGAAAATTTTTCCGTTTTTTTGGCCAGGATGGCCCCCTTTTTGATTGCAATCTTCTTATCTTTAGCCAGAAGGGCCCCATATTTGTAAAATCCAATCCGGAACATGCTTGGTTAAAAAAATCAAAAAAAGATGACAGACGCTGCAAACAGCTTCTACACTGTAGAAGTTCCGATACGCAATGAACTTTGCACAGCCGCAAGGTCTATTTATAGTATTAGGGGTTTTCCACGGTGTCGTGGGAAAATCCCTGTATTGTGGAACTACAAGCCATAGCATACTTGCCAACTCGAGAGGGGGCGTGACTGGAGGGCGGGAGGGGGCAGGGCGAGGCAAATCGCGTCATTTTGGCCCCGCCCCCGCGAATCCGGTGCGGTGGCAGGGCCAAAATGACGCAATTGGCCTCGCCCCGCCCCCTCCCACCCTCCAAAATGACGTGATTCTCACTGAAATCCGGGATGCGGGAGAAATGCCAGCTCGCCCGGGAGCCCTGGAGACTGACCCGAATTTCGGCAGTCTCCCGGACTTTCCGGGAGAGTTGGCAAGTATGAGCCATAGGTGTCAGGGCATGTTGGCAATTGTGGTTCTCAAAGTGCCAGCATGCCCTGGCTGCCATGGGCATGCTGGTGCTTGTAGTTATACAGCGATTTTAAAACGCTGAAAAAAATCGGACCTTGATACATATACAGCCTAGGAGTAATTAAAAGTTAATATTAATTATAGTTATAAGGTAACATAGTTAATGTTAGTTATAAGAAAAAAAATGTTATTACCTGCATTGTTAAATTTATCACATAAAACATAACAGTTAAATGTAATTTCTGTGTATGCGCTTTGCAATTTCTGCTTTTTTGTATATTTTTGCGTTTGCTTTTTTCTGCGGAATTCTGGGAAGGGCTTAGGTTTGCCGAGGGTGAGAAAAGGTTGTGGAGCACTGCTCTACACAACAAAAACATCCTGGTGGGTTAATTGTCCTCTGATAAAATTAACCCCACTGTGTGTGTCCATGTGGTAGAGAACATATATTGTAATCTCCTCTAGGGCAGAGACTAACATGTGAATGATTAAATATTGTCTATAAAGTATTGCATAGATGCTTTATACAAAACTGTTAATAAATAAAGAATGGAGAAATCTCATGGAAAGAGATGGCATCCCAATTACTGACACTTCTATTATTGGCATGCATACACATTTCAAACTAAAACAATAGTTTGCAGAGAGGTGTATACAGGGCCGGACTGGAACTAAAAATCAGCCCTGGCATTTAAAGCACACAGGCCCACGTGTTGTGGGCTCCATGCACTATATTGTTGCACACTGATGCTGGCGCAGTGTGCGTTGCTGGTGCAGTACAACATGATGTAGTATGAGTGTGTGTGTGGGGGGGGGGATTTATTTCTCCTAATGACCCTCAACGTTACATTCTTAGCACCCATATTACATCAATAAATACCATGACAATACATTATTAGTACCCAAATTACAGCAATAAATAACCCCCCACACACACTCCTACTACATCGATACCCACCCACATTACAGCAACCCGCATCACCCCCACATTACAGCAATCAGCATCACCCCCCACATTACAGTATCCAGCATCACCCCCATTCCAGCAACCAGCATCCCCCCCACATTACAGCAACCAGCATCTCCCCCACATTCCAGCAACCAGCATCGCCCCCCACATTACAGCAACCGACATCATCCTCACATTACAGCAATACCCTATCATACTTATTAGCAATACTAAGCCCCAAACACACTACAACATTGCCACCACCACGCCACCCCATACTACAGCAATACCACCAATTTTACAGGCGCCACTGTAGGAAACCAATGTTTTGCTTTTTTCAAATCTCCCACAAAATAGCAACAACAGAATACTTACACACATATAGGTAACAGGTACCCTTTCCCTCAATTAAATAGTAATGGCAGAATTTTTATGAATCATTCCACATGAAGTAAAACTCTAACAAATTTATAAGAAAAAACATAACTATTGAATGATCATTTGAACCCACGCGGCCGCATTAAAAGTATTTCCATCTACAGAAAAATGTCAGAGAAAAATATTTTTTTATACTACAGTAACTGGTTATGCGTCTTTTCTATTCATTTTAAATAAAACAGTATATTAATTAAGGGGGATAGAGGAGGTAAGTGAGAGATAATTGGATGTGATCCATCAGTTTGATTAGATAGGAAACATTTAGATTATTTACCTGGAGACATCTACCCCCTTGACTCACAGGCAGGGCTGACAAGAGGAATTTTGGGACCCAGTACAGCAACTTCTTTGGGCCCCTGTCATATTCATTAATGAGAGACTTGCCTTTGGCAGAAGTTTATATTATGTCACACCGTAGTGCCCCCAGTTCATATTATGCCACACCGTAGTGCCCCCAGGTCATATTATGCCACATAATATTACCCTCAATTTATATTTAGCCATGCAGTAGTGCCCACAAATCATATACCATACAATAATGCCCCCAAATAACATTATGCCATACAGCAGTGCCCCCAAATAACATTATGCCATACAGTAGTGCCCAGACAAAAAACTCATTCACAAATAAAAATTGGTACAGCATATCAGATTATCGAGTGTGAGTCCCAGGAGCAGCTTAATACACCATGTACAATGCAAACAAAAATAGATACATTGACACAATCACAGATAAAATTTATGACAAGCTGTGTTTTTTCCTCTTAATTAAAAGTCTCTGTACAGATAAATATGCAAGAAAATTACAGCGCAATAATGAGCAATGCATAGTGTTTTAAACATCATTGGATACACAGTAGTGCCCCCAATTCAACAAAGGATGGTTAAAAACACATTGCACATGAGAAAATATATGAACTTACCTGATTATGGCATCCTGTGTTCTGTATTCCTACTGGGCGCGCTGGGCAATGAGGGATCTGCAGCTGTCAGCTCACACAGCCAGTCGGGAGCATCGACCGAGGGCAGTGGTCAAAGTGGAAATTTAGAAGTGGGGGTATGGAAAATATGAGTGAATGAAGTATGAAGGCTTGATTTTTTATTTTCTTTTAACACTTGTCCCCTCTGTGCATTCCCATTCTTCATTACTACTTGTGTTTTATGATGGCTGCTTGTCTGACATTCCCATTCTTAAGATGCCTCTCACTTTACACTTTCTTTTACCTATGCCCCTGCACCATCTTCTCCTTTGTCCCTCTCACTTTACTCCCTGCACCCCCTTCCCCCCTGGCTATCACCGCTCTTCCTGCACCCCCTTCCCCCCTGGCTCTCTCACCCCTCTTCCAGCACCCCCTTCCTCTATGGATCTCACCCTCTTCCTTCCCCTGTGGATCTCACCCTATTCCAGCACCCCCTTCCTCCATGGTTCTTACCCTCTTTCTTCCCCCCTGGCTCTCACCCTCTTCCAGCACCCCCTTCCTCCATGGTTCTCACCCTCTTCCAGCACCCGCTCCCCCCCTGGCTCTCCCACTCTGGTGAAAACCCTGCCCCTCCCCTGCGAGAATCGTGGCACCCCCCGTGACCCCCGTGCGACAATCTGCATACCCCCACGAAAATCACGGCACCCCTGCGACATCCGTGCGAACATCCGAGCACCCCCCCTCCCGCGATTCCCTCCCTAGTCAGAAAAAAAAATAAAAACTGTGTCCACATTGCAGGGCACAGTGCACAAGATAAGGGGGAGGGAGCAGAGGAGCCCTCATCCGTCATGCAGCAGAGATGCAGGAATCCAAGTAGTGTCAGGCCGGCCCATCTAGCCATCGGCCCTTCTGCATTTGCCAGAAGTGCCAGATGGCCAGTCCGACCAGGGCCGACTCTTCCATTGGGCATGATGGGCAGGTGCCCGGGGGCCCTGCAGGCAAGGGGGGCCCGTCCGAGGCAGGTCTGTAAAAAAAAAATTCTGAAAAAAAAAAAAAAGAAAATACTCACCTTGCGGTCACGTCAGCGGCGATCCGGCTCCCTCCCTGGTCCCCTCTTCCGTGCTGTGCTCGCAGTGAACGCTGGGTGTGATGTCATGCCCAGCATTCACTGCAACCACAGTACGGAAGAAGACAGAAGAAACTCAGCGGCGCGGAAAAAGGAAGAGGATCGGACTTAAGGTAAGTTAAGGGGGCCTCTATATATATATATATATATATATATATATATATATATATATATATATAAAATCTTTTTTTTTTTTTTAGGGGCCCGATACACGGCATTGCCCGAGGACCCATGAAGTATTTAAGATGGCCCTGAGTCCGGCCCTGGGTGGATAGCAGGGTTTTGTACAAAGTCAAACAGCTAGTTGTTGATAACTGAACCACGGATTGCTAATTGTCCCAAATTTGCATAGAAAAGATCGCATAGGCCCAGACATAGGACAAAACAGTTTCACGTTTAAGTTAACTCTGAGATTGGAATCATGGAGCTCAGCGGCTGGTGGGGGTATTGCATAAGTGTGTGCACCGGCCACTTTTGATGTTTTGGGTTTTGGGTTCTGATTAGCTTGGGGTTTTGGGTTCTGATTTGTTTTGCCAAAACACCCCACGAAAGGTTTTGGTTCCGATTTTGGGTTTTGAGTTCTGATTTTTTTTTAAAAATGCATAAAAAGTGCTAAAATCCATATTTCGGTTTTTTTTTCACTCCTACACTATTATTAACCTCAATAACATTCATTTCCACTAATTTCCAGTCTATTCTTAACACCTCACACCTCACAATATTGTTTTTAGTCCAAAAGGTTGCACCGAGGTAGCTGGATGTCTAAGCTAACCGACTCAAGTGTGCGGTACAAACACATGGCCCATCGTAGGTGGCTGTGTAGGCTTCAATGGCCTTTTGCTGCTCCTCCATCCTCTGCAGCATATAAAGGGGGGAGTTCAAGCGCGTCACTACCTCTTGTTTTAGTTGATGGCAGGGCAGGTTCATGCTTTTTTGATGTAGCAGTAACAGTGAACGTACTTTAATATCTGATACTAATATTTCTGCACTGCAGGAACAGTGAACGTACTTTAATATCTGATACTAATATTTCTGCACTGCAGGAACAGTGAACGTACTTTAATATCTGATACTAATATTTCTGCACTGCAGGAACAGTGAACTTACTTTAATATCTGATACTAATATTTCTGCACTGTAGAAACAGTGAACGTAGTTTAATATCTGATACTAATATTTCTGCACTGCAGGAACAGTGAACGTAGTTTAATATCTGATACTGATATTTCTGGACTGCCTATTGAAGTGGAATCTCGACGGGATTTGGTACCG